>NC_052149.1:116359097-116568880 GCF_902713615.1 Scyliorhinus canicula | reverse complement strand
GAGACAGCAATGGTGGGGTGTGTGACAGAGAGTAACGTGACAGTGAAGAGTGAGGGGTGTGTGACAGAGCTCAGTAACAGTGACAGCTGAGACAGCAGCATGGTGCTGGGTGTGTGGACAGACAGAGCTCAGTAACAGTGACGCTGAGACAGCAATGCATGGGGCTGGGTGTGTGACAGACAGAGCTCAGTAACAGTGACAGCTGAGACAGCAGCATGGAGCTGGGTGTGTGACAGACAGAGCTCAGTAACAGTGACAGCATGAGACAGCAAGCATGGAGCTGGGAGTGTGACAGACGAGCTCAGTAACAGTGGACAGCTGAGACAGCAGCATGGAGCTGGGTGTGTGACAGACAGAGCTCAGTAACAGTGACAGCTGAGACAGCAGCATGGAGCTGGGTGTGTGACAGACAGAGCTCAGTAACAGTGACAGCTGAGCAGCAGCATGGAGCTGGCTGTGTGACAGAGCTCAGTAACAGTGACAGCTGAGAGAGCAGCATGGAGCTGGGTGTGTGACAGACAGAGCTCAGTAACAGTGACAGCTGAGAGAGCAGCATGGAGCTGGGTGTGTGACAGACAGAGCTCAGTAACAGTGACGGCTGAGACAGCAGCATGGAGCTGGCTGTGTGACAGAGCTCAGTAACAGTGACAACTGGGACAGCAGCATGGAGCTGGGTGCGTGACAGACAGAGCTCAGTAACAGTTACAGCTGAGACAGCAGCATGGAGCTGTGTGTGTGACAGAGCTCAGTAACAGTGACAGCTGAGACAGCAGCATGGAGCTGGGTGTGTGACAGAGCTCAGTAACAGTGACAGCTGAGACAGCAGCATGGAGCTGGGTGTGTGACAGGCAGAGCTCAGTAACAGTGACAGCTGAGACAGCAGCATGGAGCTGTGTGTGTGACAGAGCTCAGTAACAGTGACAGCTGAGACAGCAGCATGGAGCTGGCTGTGTGACAGAGCTCAGTAACAGTTACAGCTGAGGCAGCAGCATGGAGCTGGGTGTGTGACAGACAGAGCTCAGTAACAGTGACAGCTGAGGCAGCAGCATGGAGCTGGGTGTGTGATAGACAGAGCTCAGTAACAGTGACAGCTGAGACAGCAGCATGGAGCTGGGTGTGTGACAGAAAGAGCTCAGTAACAGTGACAGCTGAGACAGCAGCATGGAGCTGGCTGTGTGACAGACAGAGCTCAGTAACAGTGACAGCTGAGACAGCAGCATGGTGCTGGGTGTGTGACAGACAGAGCTCAGTAACAGTGACAGCTGAGACAGCAGCATGGAGCTGGGTGTGTGACAGACAGAGCTCAGTAACAATGACAGCTGAGACAGCAGCATGGAGCTGGCTGTGTGACAGAGCTCAGTAACAGTGACAGCTGAGACAGCAGCATGGAGCTGGGTGTGTGACAGACAGAGCTCAGTAACAGTGACAGCTGAGACAGCAGCATGGGGCTGGGTGTGTGACAGCGCTCAGTAACAGTGACAGCTGAGACAGCAGCATGGAGCTGGGTGTGTGACAGGTAGAGCTCAGTAACAGTGACAGCTGAGACAGCAGCATGGAGCTGGGTGTGTGACAGACAGAGCTCAGTAACAGTGACAGCTGAGACAGCAGCATGGAGCTGGGTGTGTGACAGACAGAGCTCAGTAACAGTGACAGCTAAGACAGAGTCAGCATGGAGCTGGGTGTGTGACAGAGCTCAGTAACAGTGACAGCTGAGACAGCAGCATGGAGCTGGGTGTGTGACAGACAGAGCTCAGTAACAGTGACAGCTGAGACAGCAGCATGGAGCTGGGTGTGTGACAGAGCTCAGTAACAGTGACAGCTGAGACAGCAGCATGGAGCAGGGTGTGTGACAGACATAGCTCAGTAACAGTGACGGCTGAGACAGCAGCATGGTGCTGGGTGTGTGACAGAGCTCAGTAACAGTGACAGCTGGGACAGCAGCATGGAGCTGGGTGTGTGACAGACAGAGCTCAGAAACAGTGACAGCTGAGACAGCAGCATGGAGCTGGGTGTGTGACAGACAGAGCTCAGTAACAGTGACAGCTGGGACAGCAGCATGGAGCTGGGCGTGTGACAGGCAGAGCTCAGTAACAGTGACAGCTGAGACAGCAGCATGGAGCTGGGTGTGTGACAGACAGAGCTCAGTAACAGTGACAGCTGGGACAGCAGCATGGGGCTGGGTGTGTGACAGACAGAGCTCAGTAACAGTGACAGCTGAGACAGCAGCATGGAGCTGGGTGTGTGACAGAGCTCAGTAACAGTGACAGCTGAGACAGCAGCATGGAGCTGGGTGTGTGACAGAGCTCAGTAACAGTGACAACTGGGACAGCAGCATGGAGCTGGGTGTTTGACAGACAGAGCTCAGTAACAGTGACAGCTGAGACAGCAGCATGGAGCTGGGTGTGTGACAGAGCTCAGTAACAGTGACAGCTGAGGCAGCAGCATGGAGCTGGGTGTGTGACAGACAGAGCTCAGTAACAGTGACAGCTGAGGCAGCAGCATGGAGCTGGGTGTGTGATAGACAGAGCTCAGTAACAGTGACAGCTGAGACAGCAGCATGGAGCTGGGTGTGTGACAGGCAGAGCTCAGTAACAGTGACAGCTGAGACAGCAGCATGGAGCTGGGTGTGTGACAGACAGAGCTCAGTAACAGTGACAGCTGAGACAGCAGCATGGAGCTGGCTGTGTGACAGAGCTCAGTAACAGTGACAGCTGAGACAGCAGCATGGAGCTGGGTGTGTGACAGACAGAGCTCAGTAACAGTGACAGCTGAGACAGCAGCATGGAGCTGGGTGTGTGACAGAGCTCAGTAACAGTGACAGCTGAGACAGCAGCATGGGGCTGGGTGTGTGACAGCGCTCAGTAACAGTGACAGCTGAGACAGCAGCATGGAGCTGGGTGTGTGACAGGTAGAGCTCAGTAACAGTGACAGCTGAGACAGCAGCATGGAGCTGGGTGTGTGACAGACAGAGCTCAGTAACAGTGACAGCTGAGACAGCAGCATGGAGCTGGGTGTGTGACAGACAGAGCTCAGTAACAGTGACAGCTAAGACAGAGTCAGCATGGAGCTGGGTGTGTGACAGAGCTCAGTAACAGTGACAGCTGAGACAGCAGCATGGAGCTGGGTGTGTGACAGACAGAGCTCAGTAACAGTGACAGCTGAGACAGCAGCATGGAGCTGGGTGTGTGACAGACAGAGCTCAGTAACAGTGACAGCTGAGACAGCAGCATGGAGCTGGGTGTGTGACAGACAGAGCTCAGTAACAGTGACAACTGGGACAGCAGCATGGAGCAGGGTGTGTGACAGAGCTCAGTAACAGTGACAGCTGGGACAGCAGCATGGAGCTGGGTGTGTGACAGACAGAGCTCAGTAACAGTGACGGCTGAGACAGCAGCATGGTGCTGGGTGTGTGACAGAGCTCAGTAACAGTGACAGCTGGGACAGCAGCATGGAGCTGGGTGTGTGACAGACAGAGCTCAGAAACAGTGACAGCTGAGACAGCAGCATGGAGCTGGGTGTGTGACAGAGCTCAGTAACAGTGACAGCTGAGACAGCAGCATGGAGCTGGGTGTGTGACAGAGCTCAGTAACAGTGACAGCTGAGACAGCAGCATGGAGCTGGGTGTGTGACAGACAGAGCTCAGAAACAGTGACAGCTGAGACAGCAGCATGGAGCTGGGTGTGTGACAGACAGAGCTCAGTAACAGTGACAGCTGGGACAGCAGCATGGGGCTGGGTGTGTGACAGACAGAGCTCAGTAACAGTGACAGCTGAGACAGCAGCATGGAGCTGGGTGTGTGACAGAGCTCAGTAACAGTGACAGCTGAGACAGCAGCATGGAGCTGGGTGTGTGACAGACAGAGCTCAGTAACAGTGACAGCTGAGACAGCAGCATGGAGCTGGGTGTGTGACAGACAGAGCTCAGTAACAGTGACAGCTGAGACAGCAGCATGGAGCTGGGTGTGTGACAGAGCTCAGTAACAGTGACAGCTGAGACAGCAGCATGGAGCTGGGTGTGTGACAGGCAGAGCTCAGTAACAGTGACAGCTGAGACAGCAGCATGGAGCTGGGTGTGTGACAGACAGAGCTCAGTAACAGTGACAGCTGAGACAGCAGCATGGAGCTGGGTGTGTGACAGACAGAGCTCAGTAACAGTGACAGCTGGGACAGCAGCATGGAGCTGGGTGTGTGACAGACAGAGCTCAGTAACAGTGACAGCTGAGACAGCAGCATGGAGCTGGATGTGTGACAGGCAGAGCTCAGTAACAGTGACAGCTGAGACAGCAGCATGGAGCTGGATGTGTGACAGGCAGAGCTCAGTAACAGTGACAGCTGGGACAGCAGCATGGAGCTGGGTGTGTGACAGACAGAGCTCAGTAACAGTGACAGCTGAGACAGCAGCATGGAGCTGGGTGTGTGACAGAGCTCAGTAACAGTGACAGCTGAGACAGCAGCATGGAGCTGGGTGTGTGACAGAGCTCAGTAACAGTGACAGCTGAGACAGCAGCATGGAGCTGGGTGTGTGACAGGTAGAGCTCAGTAACAGTGACAGCTGAGACAGCAGCATGGAGCTGGGTGTGTGACAGACAGAGCTCAGTAACAGTGACAGCTGAGACAGCAGCATGGAGCTGGGAGTGTGACAGACAGAGCTCAGTAACAGTGACAGCTGGGACAGCAGCATGGAGCTGGGTGTGTGACAGACAGAGCTCAGTAACAGTGACAGCTGAGACAGCAGCATGGAGCTGGGTGTGTGACAGAGCTCAGTAACAGTGACAGCTGAGACAGCAGCATGGAGCTGGGTGTGTGACAGGCAGAGCTCAGTAACAGTGACAGCTGAGACAGCAGCATGGAGCTGGGTGTGTGACAGGCAGAGCTCAGTAACAGTGACAGCTGAGACAGCAGCATGGAGCTGGGTGTGTGACAGACAGAGCTCAGTAACAGTGACAGCTGAGACAGCAGCATGGAGCTGGGTGTGTGACAGACAGAGCTCAGTAACAGTGACAACTGAGACAGCAGCATGGAGCTGGGTGTGTGACAGACAGAGCTCAGTAACAGTGACAGCTGAGACAGCAGCATGGAGCTGGGTGTGTGACAGAGCTCAGTAACAGTGACAGCTGAGACAGCAGCATGGAGCTGGGTGTGTGACAGACAGAGCTCAGTAACAATGACAGCTGAGACAGCAGCATGGGGCTGGGTGTGTGACAGACAGAGCTCAGTAACAATGACAGCTGAGACAGCAGCATGGGGCTGGGTGTGTGACAGACAGAGCTCAGTAACAGTGACTGCTGAGGCATCAGCATGGAGCTGGGTGTGTGACAGACACAGCTCAGTAACAGTGACAGCTGAGACAGCAGCATGGAGCGGGGTGTGTGACAGACAGAGCTCAGTAACAGTGACAGCTGAGACAGCAGCATGGGGCTGGGTGTGTGACAGACAGAGCTCAGTAACAGTGACAGCTGAGACAGCAGCATGGAGCTGGGTGTGTGACAGAGCTCAGTAACAGTGACAGCTGGGACAGCAGCATGGAGCTGGGTGTGTGACCGACAGAGCTCAGTAACAGTGACAGCTGAGAGAGCAGCATGGAGCTGGGTGTGTGACAGACAGAGCTCAGTAACAGTGACAGCTGAGACAGCAGCATGGAGCTGGGTGTGTGACAGACAGAGCTCAGTCACAGTGACAGCTGAGACAGCAGCATGGAGCTGGGTGTGTGACAGAGCTCAGTAACAGTGACAGCTGAGACAGCAGCATGGAGCTGGGTGTGTGACCGACAGAGCTCAGTAACAGTGACAGCTGAGAGAGCAGCATGGAGCTGGGTGTGTGACAGAGCTCAGTAACAGTGACAGCTGAGACAGCAGCATGGAGCTGGGTGTGTGACCGACAGAGCTCAGTAACAGTGACAGCTGAGACAGCAGCATGGAGCTGAGTTTGTGACAGAGCTCAGTAACAGTGACAGCTGAGACAGCAGCATGGAGCTGGGTGTGTGACAGAGCTCAGTAACAGTGACAGCTGAGACAGCAGCTTGGAGCTGGGTGTGTGACAGAGCTCAGTAACAGTGACAGCTGGGACAGCAGCATGGAGCTGGATGTGTGACAGAGCTCAGTAACAGTGACAGCTGAGACAGCAGCATGGAGCTGGGTGTGTGACAGACAGAGCTCAGTAACAGTGACAGCTGAGACAGCAGCTTGGAGCTGGGTGTGTGACAGAGCTCAGTAACAGTGACAGCTGAGACAGCAGCATGGAGCTGGGTGTGTGACGGACAGAGCTCAGTAACAGTGACAGCTGAGACAGATTCAGCATGGAGCTGAGTATGTGATCGGCAGAATCAGGTTGGTCATGAGATGCACGAAATCCTTACTCCCAGAATGAATGGAAAAATGAAGCGAAGATCGCTTATTTTCACCAGTTGTCTTCAAATGAAGTTACTGTGAAAACCATACCTCCACTACTGGTCCACAGCACATCCTATCTCCGTGGCCCTGCACTCCGCCCTGGAGCATCTCGACAACAAGGACTCCTATGTCAGACTCCTTTTCATTTACTACAGCTCCGCTTTCAGCACCCTAATCCCAGCCAAGCTCACATCAAAACTCTGTGGTGATATGCATCACTGTAAATACACAGGGGGTTATTGCAAATACACTCCAACTAAGTAAACACGAGAGGGAGCACCAGAGACATCATGACATGCAGACATACAGCTAATGAACACCTAAAATAGGACACATCCAATGGGCAGTCAAGACGCCCAGAGTGACACTACCACAAGGGGGCAACCAATATAAAAGGACGGCACACATGCTCTTTCTCTTTCCACAGGCGACACTCAGGTAGAAGCAGAGGCAGATCATAAGCATCAAGCATCACACCCACCACGTGGCTTAGAGCAGACTGGTTAGTTAGACTGAGTTACTATAGCAAGATTAGCAGGGGAGTCGAACTAAAGTTGGAGTTTGTTAACTGTTCAATAAATGTGTTAAACCTATCTCCAAGTCTGAACCTTCCTTTGTCAGAGTATACATCAAGGAAGTAGCTTATGCCACACGAAGAAGCATAACACAACATGGTTCCAGGAGTGCCTGTTAAATCTATATAATTAAACTCAACATATCCGTGACTACCAGCAACAGCACCCAGGCAAGATGTTCGAGATTCCGGTTCCTCAGCAGTTCAGGTACCACGGCAATCTCAATCACGGCAAACTGGCATGCGTTCAGGCAGAAATTTGAGATCTACATGGTAGCACCCGACTTAGATGGCGTGGCGGATGCAGAGAAAAATAAAGCTTCCGCTCACCATTGCGGGTGAAAGTGCAGCAGAATTCTTCAAGACCTTCAAATACTCCAAAGGGCAAGACAAGAGAGACTTCCAGACAGTCCTGGACGAGTTTGAAAAATACTGTGAGGAAAACACAAAAGAGATCGGTAAAAGAGACGCCAATACTCACCATGAGGCGAAGGTAGGCCTGCAACAGCAGCAAATGACGATTTTGATTGGCGGCCATCTTGCGAAATGAGTCGCGCATGCGCAGTTCCCCAAAAGACGCGAATCAGCAGAACGGTGTTCTGCACATGCTCGAGAAGCCCCGCATGCGCAGTTGCGAAAAGGGCGCAATGTAAACGAAAAGCGATCTGCGCATGCACAATCCATTCCTGCGCCCTCTGTCACAAGCGTCATGACGTCAGAGGCCCCAGACCACGCCCATTTAAAGGGGAAATGCCCGAAAATAAGGAAAAACATTTTACAGCTGTAAAACACAATTCTTGCACCTGGAACGATAGCATAATGCCTGAACTTCGACCAGTAGCTGAAAGTAACCTCCGCAGAACCATGCAACAAGCAGTTAGCACCACCCAAAGAAATGATTTGGTCCTTGAAGACCACAACTCAGACGTTGATTTCTTCTTTGGACATCGCGAGCACAATGACAGCTCCGACACAGAAAGTGATGATATGATTCTTGAAGACTACGTCTCAGACGATGATTTCATCATTGGACGTGGCGACCTCAGTACCCAATACGAACCGCAACGAGATGTGTTGTACATTGAAGAATCCGACACAGACATGGATGAGTTCTTCGGATTTGAGGATCCCCAGCCCAGCATAGACAGCATCCTGACCCATGAGTATGGATTCTGCTGCGGCCTGACGCCAAGAGACAGAGAGTGGTCCACGCACCACGAAGAGTCCCTGACTCCACACAGAGAGTGGTCCACGCACCACGAAGAGTCCCCGACTCCAGACATAGAGTGGTCTATGCACCACGAAGAGTCCCCGACTCCACACAGAGAGTGGTCCATGCACCACGAAGAGTCCCCAACTCTGCACAGAAAGCGATGACAGACTCCACAGCGGGACCACTGCACGTCTCCACACAGATAACACAGAAAGACTCCACAGCGAGACCACTGCACAAATCCGTTGAGAGTGCACAGATTGACTCCACAGTGAGACCACTGCAGGACTCCACACAGGGAACGATGCCAGACTCCACAGAGAGAGTGGTACAAGCCTCCACAGCGAGCTCGTTGACAGACTCCACGATGGAAGCAACACAAGACTCCAGAGCGCAGTCCTTGTATGAACAAGACCATGAAGGTTTAGCAACCTTATCTGAGCAACCAGCAGCAGACAATGCAAGTCTGCCATGCTCAAGTGCACAGCAAGATGACTATGACAGTCTACCATGCTCACATGAACAACAAAAAGACTATGACAGTCTACCCAGATTATTTGAGCCACCAGAAGAAGACTCTGACAGTCTACCCAGCTCATCCAACCAACAAGACGACACTGAAGGCCTACCCGCTGTATGTGCGACAAGTGACAAAGGCTTCACAATACCCATACAAGATGTGCGACATCTCAGCGACACTGACAGATCTCAGCTAGTATGTAAAAAGGCACTCGACAATCAAAGTGATTGTGGCTCCAGTGACACCACGTTAATTCAAACCTCATCCACTCGAGTCGCTCCACAAGAAAATGCATTCCTGAACATTTTGACTCCGGACGGGGAGCATTAAGACACCTCAGATGATTCAAGTGACACCTTTGATGATTCTAGTGATTCTAGTGAACCTGAAATGACTCTGGACGGGGAGTGTCAAGAAACCACTTCTTGGTTCCTTAAGCACAGGGGCGTTCAACAAGGAAATGACAACATCAACATCGACACTTCAATAACAGAACAAGACAGCCACTCGAGCATATTAATTCATGAACTTTGGACTCATACATATTATTTGGTATTGTGTAATCATCACTGTTATCATGATTTGTACATGTGATTACTTATCTACCTATTTTGTTCAATTTTCTTTAACACTGTACATAAAATATGTAACACGAAAGGGGGAATGTGGTGATATGCATCACTGTAAATATACAAGGGGTTAATGCAAATACACTACAACTCGGTAAACACTAGAGGGAGCACCAGTGACATCATGACATGCAGACATACAGCTAATGAACACATAGAATAGGACACGACCAATGGGCAGTCAAGACACCCAGAGGTGACACTACCACAAGGGGGCAACCTATATAAAAGGACAGGGCACACATGCTCTTTCTCTTTCCACAGGCGACACTCAAAGAGACTGGGGCAGATCGGAAGCATCACACCCACTGCATGGCTTAGAGCAAACTGGTTAGTTAGACTGAGTTACTATAGCAAGATTAGCAGGAGAGTCGAACTCAAGTAGGAGAATTGTTAACTGTTCAATAAATGTGTAAGCCTATCTCCAAGTCTGAACCTTCCTTTGTCAGAGCATACATCAAGGAAGCATCTTATGCTACATGAAGAAGCATAACACAACAAACTCCAAAACCTAGGACTCGGCTCCTGCCTCTGTAACTGGATCCTCGACATCCTGACCCATAGACCATAATCTGTAAGGATAAACAACAACATCTCCTCCATGATAGCCCTCAATACCCAGGCTCCACAAGGCTGCATACTTTGCGCCCTACTATATTCCCTATACACACATGACTGTGTGGCAAAATGTGGCTCCAACTCCATCTACAAGTTTGCTAATGATATGACCGTACTGGATCGGATCTCGAACAACGAAAGGACAGAGTACAGGAGGGAGATAGAGAAACTAGTGATGTGGTGTAATGACAACAATCTCTCCCTCAATGTCGGCAAGACTAAGGAGCTGGCCATTGACGTCAGGAAACAAAGTGTCATACACATCTTGCGGTGTTAAGGAACGCAAGCTCCAGTAGCTTACAGAGATGAACTGGGTCCCTCCACACCCTCCCATCCCTCTGACTCCACTCCTTCTAATCCTGTGCTTGCCATGTATTCATCATACCTTCTGACGTTCCCCTCTCTGATGCTGAATGTTCTGTACTCAGAAAAGGATTCAGTTTCATCCACTTACCTCAATGACTCAATGACTTTTGGGCTTGGCATGACTCTGAACTCTTCTTCCATTGCCTCCGTCTCCGTGCTCCATGTGGGGTCAGAGGGACGGGAAGGGCATCACGGTAGCATAGTGGTTAGCACTGTTGCTTCACAGCTCCAGGGTCCCAGGTTCGATTCCCAGCTTGGGTCACTGTCTGTGCGGAGTCTGCATGTTCTCCCTATGTCTGCGTAGGTTTCCTGCGAGTGCTCCAGCTTCCTCCTACAGTCCAAATATGTGCAGGTAAGGTGAATTGGCCATGCTATATTGCCCTTAGTGTCCAAGTAGGTTAGGTGGGGTTGCGGGGATGGGCGGGGTGGGGGGGGGGGGGGGGGGAGGTGTGGGCTTGGGTGGGGTGTTCTTTCCGGGGAGCGGTGCTGACTAGATGGGCCAAATGGCCTCCTTCTGCACTGTAAATTCTATGATTCCATTCAGAAAATGAAAAACGAAAATCGCTTATTGTCACAAGTAGGCTTCAAATGAAGTTACTGTGAAAAGCCCCTAGTCGCCACATTCCGGCGCCTGTTCGAGGAGGCTGGTACGGGAATTGAACTGTGCTACTGGCCTGCCTTGGTCTGCTTTCAAAGCCAGCGATTTAGCCCTGGTCAGCAGGGTGGCATGGTGGTGCAGTGGTTAGCACTGTTGCCTCACAGTCTGAGTACCCGGGTTCGATCCTGGCCCCTGGTCACTGTCTGTGTGGAGATTGCACATTATCTGCGTTGGGTCTCACCCCCACAACTCAAAGATGTGCAGGGTAGGTGAATTAACTTGCTAAATTACCCCTTAATTGGAAACAAAAGAATTGAGTACTCTAAATTCCAAAAGAAATTTCTTTGGTCAGGAGTCCACCCCTGTTCGACAGAACCTTTCACCTGCCTCCAGTCTTCTCCCCCCACCTGGACCCCTCCCTCTGGCCTCCGACCTGCTCTTGACATTTTCATTGAAAACTGTCGGCGTCACATCGGCCCTCTCAATTTCTCTGCTCTTCTTACCCACTCTAACCTGTCTCTTGAGCTTGCTGCACTTCATTCTCTTAGGTCCAACCCTGAATTCGTTATCAAACCTGCTGACAACGTAGGGCCATTGTCTGGCATATTAACCTCTACCTCACAGAGGCTGAGCTCTACCTCTCAGGCACTTCCTCCTACCTCCCCATGGACCGTGACCCCACTATGGAACATCAAGCCATTGTTTCCTTGACTGTCACTAACCTCATCTCTTTTGGAGATCTTCCATCCGCAGCTTTGAACCTCAGACTCCAACTTCACACAGCCCGCTTCTACCTCCCCTCTAAAATCCACAGACAAGACTGTCCTGGTAGACCCATTGCATCAGCCTGTTCCATCCCTACTGTACTCATACCTTCCTATCTTGACTTGATTCTCTGTCCCCTTGTATAGTCCCTACCCACCTACATTTATGATTCCACTGATGTGCCTCATCGCATCAACATCCTGGCCCTATCTGCCTCATCTTCACTATTGTAATGATGCACATTCTCAGACTTTATTCAAAACACAAAAGCTATTTATTAATAAGATAAACTGTACAGCAGTACAGCAGCCACACGGCTGCCCTTAGTCTCCGACATGCTTCCTGCCTGAGAGGAGTCCATCGCCTGGGATGATTACCCACTCTCAGTCCCCATTGATCCCCAAGCTAGCTGACCCTTACTCTGCTGTGTTGCCCTTAAAGGGACAATCACCACAAATCACCCCCCCCTCTTTAACTTACTTTTACAATCTTCAAGTTATTCACCCCTAAATTCATCGACCATTTTATCATATCGGTTCTTGTGCTTTTTTCTGTTCGCATAACCATTTCAGAAATCTTGATCTGGCACACAATCTCAGTTTCTTTCGCTGTCTGAATTGCTGATTCTCACTGTCAATTTCAATCTTTTTACCTCTTCAGTTAATTTCTCATTGGCAAGTTTCCCTTCTTCAACCTCTTGTTCTCCTGATTCAAATCTTCACTGGATTTGTTCTTATTTTCTAGTTACTTTTTCATGCAGTTCAGCTTGTTCTACATTGTCTCGTTAATTTCTACTTCACTTTACAAAGTTTTTTTGCAACTCATTTTCAAGGTTACTATCAGTCATTTCTTCTTGTTGTTTTAATGTTTTCTCTGGAGTATTAATTCTTTTTGCTGAACCTTCTTTATGTTGAATAGGTCCTAGTTTCATTTGAAGTCTCTTCAAAGAGGAATCCATCATGTTCTTACTGGACATATACATTTCACAAATGGAACTTTCATTTCGAAGTCTCTGAATTTCAGCCAAACGCTTTTGGTTTCACTGCTGGACAGGCCAGTCTCCATTCTGCAATTCTGCACATTTCCATTCTGCAATCTTTCATTGTCTTCCTTCTGGGGCCTTTCATTGCCTTCCTTTTGGGATCTTTCAGTGCTCTCCTTCTGGTGTCTTTTTTTTGCCCACTTTCTGGGGTCTTCTATTGCATCCTTTCTGAGGTCTTCCATTTCTGCTTCCTTGACGGCTTTGTTGCTTATGGGCCTTTTTTGAGATTTGCCCTTGATCTGGGGTCTTCTCCAATTTTCCTGTCCACAGCCATTTGTTTCTTCTTGTGGTTGCCACTTTAAGTGCATTGTAACTTTAAATGCATTACCTTTGCCGCTTTAAGACTGTGATTTTTAAAAAAATTGAGCTGCCAGCAGCCCCCAGCTTTCTTTCTATGTTTCTCCAGCACATTTGAGGTTTTGGCGTGAACTTGGCTGCTCTGTATTGAACTTTTAAAAGTTCCACTTTTACTGAACAAAAACCTTTTTAGTGGTTGTGTTGGAGTTTTCTTCCTGGCTGCTTGGAGAATCTTTTTGAGGTGCCGTTTTCTTTATCTATTTCACCTGGGCTTTACAGCTTTTTAACTTCTTTTTTTCCCAACAGGTTGAGGACTTCTCTACTGTTGCAGAAGACACAAATAACATGCCAGTGACTGATGGGAATGATGCTATGACAGGTGAGGACCTTGAGACGATTGTTATCACTCAGGAGGTAGTGATGGGCAAGCTAATTGGGCTAAAGGTAGACAAGTCTCCTGGCCCTGATGGAATGCATCCCAGGGTACTAAAAGAGATGGCTAGGGAAATTGCAAATGCACTTGTGATAATTTACCAAATTTCACTAGACTCTGGGATTGTCCCGGCGGATTGGAAATTAGCAAACGTGACACTACTGTTTAAAAATGGACGTAGGTAGAAAGCGGATAATTATGGGCCAGTCAGCGTAACTTCGGTAACAGGGAAAATGCTGGAATCTATCATCAAGGAAGAAATAGCGAGGCATCTGGATGGAAATTGTCCCATTGGACAGATGCAGCATAGGTTCATAAAGGGTGGGTTGTGCCTAACTAATTTAGTGGAATCTTTTGAGAACATTACCAGTGCGGTAGACAACAGGGAGCCAATGAATGTGGTATATCTGGATTACCAGCAGCATCCTATCTGGCTGCACCACAGCTTGGTATGGCAACTGCTCGGCCCAGGGCCACAAGAAATTTCAGAGAGTCGTGAACACTGCCCAGTCCATCACACAAACCTATCTCCCATCCATTGACTCCATTTACACATCCCGCTGCCTGGGGAAAGTGGGCTGCATTATTAAAGACCCCTCCCACCCGGCTTATTCACTCTTCCAACTTCTTCCAAAGGGCAGGAGGTACAGAAGTCTGAGAACACGCATGAACAGACTCTGCCGGTGCTTATGTAGTTACATTATATACACTGTGTTGCCCTATTATGTATTTTCTTTTATTCCCTAGTCTTCCCATATACTTAATGATCTGTTGAGCTGCTCGCAGAAAAATACTTTTCACTGTACCTCGGTACACGTGACAATAAACAAATCCAATCCAATCCAATCCAGAAAGCCTTTGACAAGGTGTCACACAAAAGGTTGCTGCATAAGATAAAGATGCATGGCATTAAGGGTAAAGTAGTAGCATGGATAGAGGATTGGTTAATTAATAGAAAGCAAAGAGTGGGGATTAATGGGTGTTTCTCTGGTTGGCAATCAGTAGCTAGTGGTGTCCCTCGGGGATCTGTGTTGGGCCCACAATTGTTCACAATTTACATAGATGATTTAGAGTTGGGGACCAAGGGCAATATGTCCAAGTTTGCAGACAACACCAAGATGAGTGGTAAAATAAAAAGTGCAGAGGATACTGGAAGTCTGCAGAGGGATTTGGATAGTTTAAGTGAATGGGCTAGAGTCTGGCAGATGGAATACAATGTTGACAAATGTGAGGTTATCCATTTTGATAGGAATAACAGCAAAAGGGATTATTATTTAAATGATTAAACATGAAAACATGCTGCTGTGCAGAGGGACCTGGTTGTCCTCGTGCATGAGTTGCAAACATTTTGTTTACAAGTGCATCAGGTGATTAAGAAGGCAAATGCAGTTTTGTCCTTCATTGCTAGAGGGATGGCTTCATTGCTAGAGAGATGGATTTAAGACTAGGGAGGTTATGCTGCAACTGTATAAGATGTTAGTGAGGCCACACCTGGAGTATTGTATTCAGTTTTGGTCTCCTTACCTGAGACAGGACATACTGGCACTGGAGGGTGTGCAGAGGAAATTTACGAGGTAAATCCTAGACTTGAGGGGGTTGGATTACGAGGAGAGGTTGAGTAGACTTGGACTGTACTCGTTGGAATTTCGAATGGTGCGGGTGGATCTTATAAAAACATATAAAATTATGAAGGGAATAGATAGGATAGGTGCGGGCAGGTTGTTTCCACTGGTGGGTGACAGCAGAACTAGGGGACATAGCCTCAAAATAAGGGGAAGTAGATTTAGGACTGAGCTTCGGAGGAACTTCTTCACGTGAAGGGTTGTGAATCTATGGAATTCCCTGCCCAGTGAAGCTGTTGAGGTTTCTTCATTAAATGTTTTCAAGATAAAGTTAGATAGTTCTTTGAAGAATAAAGGAATAAAGGGTTATGGTGTTTGGGCGGGAAAGTGGAGCTGAATCCACTAAAGATTAGCCATGATCTCATTGAATGGCGGAACAGGCTCGAAGGGCCAGATGACCTACTCCTGCTCCGAGTTCTTATGTTCTTATGCCTATCTTTTCCGGTTCTACGTTACTCAGAGTCTGGCAATACCTCAGTATCTCAAATGGATCTTTTCGCCCAAAGCCATGCATTTGGGTGACTACTTCTTTTTCAGACTTTTTCAGAATAAAACAGGATACTCACAGATGCCGGGCCAGAGGCAGTCTAATGAATCCTTGTCGCCAGATGTAATGGTGCACTTTCACAGATTTCAATAGAAACACAACAGGTATTTATTAATAAGAATAACTGTATAAGGGCCCATCAGCCACACATAATAGAATCATCGAATTTATAGTGCCGAAAGAGGCCATTCGGCCCATCGAGTCAGCTTTGGACTGTGGGAGGAAACTGGAGCACCCGGAGGAAACCCACGCAGACACGGGGAGAAAGTGCAAACTCTGCACAGACAGTCACCTGGGGCCCGAATTGAAGCCGGGTTCCATCCCATTTCTACCTCTCTTCAGTTCTGTTGAACAGTCAAATGGATTTGAAACATTAACTCTCTTCAGATACTGCCAGACCTGCTCAGCTTCTCCAGAACTTTCTGTTTTTATTTCAGATTCCCAGCTTCCGCAGTAATCCCCGTTATTTTGATCCTTCCCTACTCTGTTTCTAGGTGGGGAGGGTGGGACGGTGTTAGGAGAATAATTAGGTTAAGAGACCATTGCACTATTATTACCATTGCATGTTTGTCTCTTCCCTTGTTATAAATAAAGTTTTTGAAAATCTGGTGCCTATAAGACATTAGAGTAGTGAAGGCTCAAAGATATCAGAAAACATATACGGATTATTGGTTAATTCCCTTATGTTGGCACTCCGACGTCTGTGGGGTTGTAATTGACCGTAACAACCCACATACAGATAAACACACTCACACACTCAAACACACAGCCTCACGCACACAAACAGTCATACCTGCACACACGCACACACAAAGTCATTTACACAGACATACATACTCATGCAAATAAACATACTCATACATACAAACACACACACAGATACAATCACACACACATGCACACATAAACAAACACATTCACTCAAAATGCATACTCTCAAACATACATACTCACACAGACACATTCATACACACAAACACACTCATCCACACATACACACAGGCATACACACAAACACACTCACACACAAATACACTCAAACACACTCACACACACAAACACTCACACACAGATATTCTCAAATGCACAGCCAAACACACATATACACTCACACACATAAATGCACACACAAATACAAACACACATACGTATACAAATACATATAGACTCACGCACACAAACGCACACTCAAAAAAACACAAACACGAACGTGCATGCATAGAGACACGCACACATTCACACACATTACACATACAAACAAACACAAACAAACACACAGACAACAGGTACAAACAAAAGCAACACACAACAGATGCACACACACACGCAAACATGCACATGTACACACACAAACACACATGTGTACACAGACACACACACACAGCAGTGACTCCTCAGTTAGAACCAGCTCTTGGGATGCAGAACTAAATCAATCCGCTCAAGCCTAAAATAATATAAAGAGCTCATTATCAGCAGATGGAAGGGAGGCATTTAAAAGCAGACAGGGCAACAATACTTAAATAACTGGAAAGTATGAAGTTTGCCCTTTAATGAAATAGCAAACTTAATGAGTAAAAGGAAAGCTCATTGAGGTGAAGACCAAAAGAGAAAAAGATGCCATCTCGAAGCAATTTTGCTTCCAAAGGTCATGTAAGTCAAGAGCACTGGATCATACAGCAAGGCTGTTCAAAAGGCAGACGGTAATTGTAAATATAATTCATTCTGTCACAAATTGCAGGGATAACAAATCCAATATCTCATCAAGTGAAACTAAATGAACAGCTAGCTGCACTCTGTTTAATGTATGACCATAACTGTGTGAGCCTCTGCTCTGTATTAGTCCCAATCTTCATTACTTGTTACACATATTGCCTCATCCTGAATAAAAACCACCATCTCGCTGGGATCAGATTGGGGCTAGCTATCCCGAATACGAACATTGAAGAAAGCAGGCATGGATTTGTTAAGTGAAAATTGTGTTCAACTAATTTGGTTGCGTTTTTGGTTCGGTAACAGAGAGGGTAAATGAGAGTGGTGCAAGTTATATGGTGCACATGGAACTACAGAAGGCACTTAGTAAAGTGAAAGTGCCACATAGCAGGCTTGTCAGCAAAGTAAAAGCCCATGGAATTAAAAGGGATAGCAGCAATTTGGATGCGGAGATAGCTGAGTGGCAGAAAACAGAGAGTAATCGTGTTCAGCCGTTTTTCGGACTGGAGGAAGGTTTAAAATGAGGTTCCCCATGGATTGAGACTAGGTCCACTGAGTTTCTTGATTAATGAGCTATAGATTTGGGTGTACAGGAGACAAATTCAAAATTTGCTTATTGCATCTTCATAGAATCATAGAATTTACAGTGCAGAAGGAGGCCATTCAGCCCATTGAGTCTGCACCGGACCTTGGAAAGAGCACCCCCCTTAAGCCCGCACTTCCACCCTATCCCCATAACCCAGCAACCCAACCTCACCTTTTTGGACCACGAAGGGCAATTTAGCATGGCCAATCCGCCTAACCCGCACATCTTTGGACAGTGGGAGGAAACCGGAGCACCCGGAGGAAATCTGCACAGACACGGGGAGAGCGTGCAGACATTGCACAGACGGTGACCCAAGCCGGGAATCGAACCTGGGACCTTGGAGCTGTGAAGCAACAATGCTAACCACTGTGCTGCCATGCCGCTTTTAAGAAGAAGATACAGAAAATCTCCCAGAAACACTCGGCAACCAAGGAGCTTGGGAAAAAGAGGAACTGAAAAAAATTAGCCTTAATAAAGGGGTAGCAGTCAAAAGATTAATTGGATTTGAAGGTTGATAAATCCCTTGGATCAGATTAGCTATTGCCCAAGGTACTGATGGAGGTTGCTATAGGGATGGTGAATGTGTTGATGTTCTCTTTCAAATTTCGGGCAGCACGGTAGCACAAGTGGATAGCACTGTGTTCCCTATTTTTAAAAATAGGGAACTACCAAACAGAACCTGCCAGGGTGCACAGGTGAATAAGAGCCCAGGGGGAGAGGTCCATGCCCATGTAGTACCCTGCCATTCTCAGGCACTGCTCCCAGCACCAGCCCATGCACTGCCGCACTAGAAAGACAGTGTGGGATCCAACTCTTAGATTTTGTTTGACTGTGTGTCAAAAACTATAGTGGGAAAAGCCGACAGTGCAGCCCGTGGGCTACACCCTGCTTTTCCCGCCTGAATTGAGTGCAGGAGTTAAGATGTCCTGCTGCAATTGTGCAGAGCTTTTGTGAGACCGTACCTGGTCTATTTTGTACAGTTTTGGTCTCCTTATCCAAGGAAGGCCATAGAGGAAATGCAGCGAAGGTTCACTGGACGAATTGATGGGATGGTGGGATTGTTTTACAAGGAGAGATTGAGGAAACCGGACCTGCATTATCTTAGAGTTGCGAAGAATAAGAGGTGATCTCATTGAAACATACAAAATTATTACAGCGTGTGTCAGGGTAAATGGAGATAAGTGGCGGGATTCTCCGTTTCTGAGACTAAGTGCTGATACTGATGCAGAATCCGTGAACGTCTATGACAGAAAATCCAGTGCCACACCTGGACCGATTCAGCTATCATTGAGGGGCTAGCACCGGTGACGCATGGAACACAATCAATTCCAATGAAAAACGGTGCTGACAAGCTGCAGCTGCACATACACATTACACTCCCCACACACACTTATCCTAGCCAACAAGATGGCACTGGTTGTCCTGGAGCACGCCCACACAGCTGATGGGTCAGCTGGGGCCAGAGGGCACTCAGGGGGCTGCCCTGGAGGGACACCTATACAACCCGTGGCACTAGGTTCAAAGTAGGCTGATCGCGTTGTGAACAGCTGCATGGCTTCCTTGCCAGCTGCGGCAATGGTGTTCCATGCCCATCCACCCCGACTCCACAGTCCAACTCTGGCCACCCCCCACTACTCCCCCTAGCCCCCCGGCCAGCGGCACAACTGTCAGTAAACTAAGGCGATGTTCAACACTTTCCATGTCCGACTCTCTCCCTCAGCAGCCACCATGCCAGTTTCCCGATTTTTAAAAGCACAAGTGAACCGCGCCATCGGGAACTCGGCCTATCGGAGCGGAGTATCATGGAGGCTCCGGAGAATACCAGCTCGGGCCCGCTAATGATAGGCAAACAGTGTCTACTGTACATGCATTCCAGAACGCATTGACGCCGCTGTTGAGCATTGAGATTTGACGGAAGATCAGCGCCTGCCGCGATTTCGGAATCGGAACCGATTTTCCGCCCAATCGCCATTCCCGATTTGGCCATCGGCCAACGGAGAATCCCGGCAAAGATGTTTTCCCTGACTGCTAAGTCTAGAACCACGGGACTTAATCTGAGAAGGGCAGGTCATTTAAGACTGAGATTGCTCCTATGTTCCTATGCAAAACTTGGAAGTGACATAGTGGCACAGTGGTTAGCACTGCTGCCTCACAGTGTCAGGGATCCAGTTTCAATTAAGGCCTTGGGTGACTGTCTTGTGGAGTTTGCACGTTCTCACTGTGTCTGTGTGGCTTTCCTCTGGGTGCTCCAGATTCCTCCCACAGTCCAAAGATGTGCAGGTTAGGGGGATTGGCCATGATCAATATGTGGGGTTACAGGGGTAGAGTAGGGGAGTGGGTCTAGGTAGAGTGCTCTTTCGGAAGGTCAGTGCTGACTTGATGGGCTGAACGGCCTCTTTCTGCACTGTAGGGATTCTGTGGATTCTATGGAAGTTTTATAAACTTTGCGGACGATAGTGATAGACTTCAAGAAGACATTGATAGGTTAGTGGAATGGGCAGACACATAAAAGCATAAGGATTAGGAGCAGGAGGAGGCCATTTGGCTCCTTGAGACTTCTCTGCTGTTCAATAAGGTCATGGCTGATCTGAGTGTGGCTCTAACTCTAATTTCCTGTTGCTTCCCATAACCTTTCACTACATCTATCAAAACTCCATCTAATTCGGTCTTGAGTATATTCAATGACTGCAGCCTCCACTGCTCTCTGGCAAAGAGACTTCTACAAACTAATAACACTCTGAGAGAGAAAATTACTCTTCAACTCCATCTTAAATGGGAAATCCCTTATTTTAAAACGTTGTCACCTCGCTTTGGTCTCTATCATAAGGGGAAACATCCTCTCAACATCTAAATTATCAACGCAAAAACAGAAAATGCTGGACAATCGCAGCAGGTCTGTATGAGAGAGAATGGAGCTAACGTTTCAAGTCTGGATGACTCTTTCTCAAAGCTTTCATCTAACTTGTCAACTTCCCTCAGGATCTTATCAGGATCACCTCTCATTTTTCTAAACTCGAATGTGCACAGACAGAACCCACTCAACATTTCCTCACATGACAACCGCGTCACCCCAGATATCGGTCGAGTGAACTTTCCCTGAACTGCTTCTAATGCAATTATATCCTTTCTTAAATAAGGAGACTCGAGACGGAATTTTCCCAAAATTGCAGAATGCTGGATTAGGCAAGAAAAGCTGTGTGAAACTCGCCAGCTTCACAGATGCCTCTTCTGGCCTGATTAAAGGGCTTTCTGTGCAGTTTCTAAGTGCTGGTGAGGATCACACAGCCAGCTTGGGTGGGGGGGGGGGGGGGGGTGCATAAACACACTGGTAAAACCAGGATACTGAGATTGCGATGCCCTTTATAAAGGATACCTCCATCTCAAAGTTACAGTTAAGGCCCTCTACCTAGCCAAGAAGATAGGGACCCTCCATGAGAAGATTGGGACCCCTGGCAGACAAGGGGAACATCCCCCCACTCACAGAGAAGAACCCCCCCCCCTCAACATGCAAACATCAGGTCAACCCTCCCCCCCCATACCACGCAAGCATTGGGATGACCCAATCCTCCCCCTCCCCGCTGGCATTGGGGCACTTCTTCTCCCTTGCTGGCACAGTCTCCAGCCCCCCCATCCCAATGCAAGTACAACTCCCCCCCGCAGCAACCATTGGATCCTCCCCCCCTCGGCAAAATAAGGGGAATCCCCCGGTGGAACTCCGCAGAAAGCCTGTTCGGGCAGGGCCAAAATGGCACTGGCCCAGCAGTGGCAGGTTGACAGCACCAGGATGGCAGTACTAGGGTGCCAGGGAGCAGTGCCAGAGCACTGCTTGGATTTTTCCCTCACTACCCTGTGGGCTATACTCACTTCCACGCCTCTGGCATTGTCATCATGGCTGGTTCTCGTTTTTGAAAAAAAGTTGTGATTTGCGCTGGAGGCATCACGCTGACTGGGCGGTTTGGATAAGGTATGGGCGGACGTTATGGTGTCAAACCTTGTAAGCATATGTGTTTATATACTTCAAATTATGAAAATCAGATTCACTCCCTTTCTGGGCATGAACCGGATCATGTCACTGAAAGTCTTCGGGGGAAGATCTCAAACTGAGATCTCATCGGCGAAAATTCTATTATGGCCCTCTGGCAAGATTTAATGGCCCTAATGGGTTTTTTGGCCATGGTGAACCTCCCACCCTAAGTCTATGAACATTAATAAGAACAAAGAAAAGTACAGCACAGGAACAGGGCCTTCGGCCTTCCAAGCCCGTGACGACCATGCTGCCCGTCTAAATTAAAATCTTCTACACATCCTGGGTCCATATCCCTCTATTCCCATCCTCTTCATGTATTTGTCAAGATGCCCCTTAAATGTCACTATCGTCCCTGCTTCCACCACCTCCTCCAGCAGCGAGTTTCAGGCACCCACTACCCTCTGTGTAAAAGAACTTGCCTCGCACATCTACTCTAAACCTTGCCCCTCGCACCTTAAACCTATGCCCCCTAGTAATTGACCCCTCTACCCTGGAGAAAAGCCTCTGACTATCCACTCTGTCTATGCCCCTCATAATTTTGTAGACCTCTATCAGGTCGCCCCTCAACCTCCGTTGTTCCAGTGAGAGCAAACCAAGTTTATTCAACCGCTCCTCATAGCTAATGCCCTCCATACCAGGCAACACCCTGGTAAATCTCTTCTGCACCCTCTCTAAAGCCTCCACATCCTTCTGGTAGTCTGGCGACCAAAATTGAACACTATACTCCAAGGGTGGCCTAACTAAGGTTCTATACAGCTGCAACATGACTTGCCGATTCTGATACTCAATGCCTCGGCCAATGAAGGCAAGCATGCCGTATGCCTTCTTGACTACCTTCTCCACCTGTCTTGCCCTTTTCAGTGACCTGTGGACCTGTACACCTAGATCTCTCTGACTGTCAATACTCTTGAGGGTTCTACCATTCACTGTATATTCCCTACTTGCATTAGAGCTTCCAAAATGCATTACCTCACATTTGTCCGGATTAAGCTCCATCTGCCATCTCTCCGCCTAAGTTTCCAAATGATCTAAATCCTGCTGTATCCTCTGACAGTCCTCATTGCTATCCGCAATTCCACCAACCTTTGTGTCGTCTGCAAACTTACTAATCAGACCAGTTACATTTTCCTCCAAATCATTTATATATACTACGAACAGCAAAGGTCCGAGCAGAGATCCCTGTGGAACACCACTAGTCACAGCCCTCCAATTAGAAAAGCACCCTTTCATTGCTACTCTCTGCCTTCTATGACCTAACCAGTTCTATATTCACCTTGCCAGCTCACCCCTCATCCCGTGTGACTTCACCTTTTGTACCAGTCTGCCATGAGGGACCTTGTCAAAGGCCTTACTGAAGTCCATATAGACAATATCCACTGCCCTACCTGCATCAATCATCTTTGTGACCTCTTCAAAAAACTCTATCAAGTTAGTGAGACACAACTTCCTCATCACAAAATCATGCTGCCTCTCACTAATACGTCCATTTGCTTCCAAATGGGAGTAGATCCTGCCTCAAAGAATTCTCTCCAGTAATTTCCCTACCACTGACGTAAGGCTCACCGGCCTGTAGTTCCCTGGATTATCCTTGCTACCCTTCTTAAACAAAGGAACAACATTGGCTATTCTCCAGTCCTCTGGGACATCACCTGTAGACAGTGAGGATCCAAAGATTTCTGTCAAGGCCTCAGCAATTTCCTCTCTAGCCTCCTTCAGTATTCTGGGGTAGATCCCATCAGGCCCTGGGGACTTATCTACCTTAATATTTTTCAAGACGCCCAACACCTCGTGTTTTTGGATCTCAATGCGACCCAGGCTATCTACACACCCTTCTCCAGACTCAACATCCACCAATTCCTTCTCTTTGGTGAATACTGATGCAAAGTATTCATTTAGTACCTCACCCATTTCCTCTGGCTCCACACATAGATTCCCTTGCCTATCCTTCAGTGGGCCAACCCTTTCCCTGGCTATCCTCTTGCTTTTTATGTACGTGTAAAAAGCCTTGGGATTTTCTGTAACCCTATTTGCCAATGACTTTTCGTGACCCCTTCTAGCCCTCCTGACGCCTTGCTTAAGTTCCTTCCAACTTTCCTTATATTCCAGCCTTCTAGCCCTGACAAATGCCTCCTTTTTCTTTTTGACGAGGCCTATAATACTTCTCGTTATCCAAGGTTCCCGAAATCTGCCGTATTTATCCTTCTTCCGCACAGGAACATGCCGGTCCTGAATTCCTTTCAACTGACATTTGAAAGCCTCTCACATGTCAGATGTTGATTTACCCTCAAACATCCGCCCCCAATCTAGGTTCTTCAGTTCCCGCCTGATATTGTTATAATTAGCCTTCCTCCAATTTAGCACATTCACCCTCGGACCACTCTTCTCCTTGTCCACCAGCACTTTAAAACTTACTAAATTGTGGTCACTGTTCCCAAAATGCTCCCCTGCTGAAACTTCTACCACCTGGCCGGGCTCATTCCCCAATACCAGGTCCAGTACAGCCCCTTCCCTAGTTGGACTGTCTACATATTGTTTTAAGAAGCCCTCCTGGATGCTCCTTACAAACTCAGCCCCGTCTAAGCCCCTAGCACTAAGTGAGTCCCAGTCAATATTGGGGAAGTTGAAGTCTCCCATCACAACAACCCTGTTGTTTTTATTCGTTTCCAAAATCTTTCTACCTATCTGCTCCCCTATCTCCTGCTGGCTGTTGGGAGGCCTGTAGTAAACCTCCAACATTGTGACTGCACCCTTCTTATTCCTGATCTCTATCCATATAGCCTCGCTGCCCTCTGAGGTGTCCCCCTGTAGTACAGCTGTGATATTCTCCCTAACCAGTAGCGCAACTCCGCCACCCCTTTTACATCCCCCTCTATCCTGTCTGAAACATCTAAATCCTGGAACGTTTAGCTGCCAATCCTGTCCTTCCCTCAACCAGGTCTCTGTAATGGCAACAACATCATAGTTCCAAGTACTAATCCAAGCTCTAAGTTCATCTGCCTTACCGTAATACCTCTTCCATTAAAACATATGCACTTCAGGCCACCAGACCCGCTGTTTTCAGCAACATCCTTCGGTTAGGTTAGGTGGATTGGCCATGCTAAATTGCCCGTAGTGTAAGGTTAATGGGGGGATTGTTGGGTTACGGGTATACGGGTTACGTGGGTTTAAGTAGGGTGATCATTGCTCGGCACAACATCGAGGGCCGAAGGGCCTGTTCTGTGCTGTACTGTTCTATGTTCTATGTTCTATCTCCCTGTCTGCTTTTCCTTAGAGCCATACTGGCCCTATTCCCTAGTTCTCCCTCAATGCTTTCTCATTCTGACCTATCGCTCCGGTGCCCACCCCTCTGCCATACTAGTTTAAACCCTCCCATGTGACACTACCAAACCTCGCGGCCAGGATATTTACGCCTCTCCAGTTTAGAATGAACCCGTCCTTCTTATACAGGTCACACCTGCCCCGGAAGAGCTCCCAGTGGTCCTGATAATGGAAACCCTCCCTCCTACACCAGCTGTTTAGCCACTTGTTTAGCTGATCAGTCGAGCCAAAGCCCTTGTGCAGCTGTAACAACAATTCTCTGCTTTTATATTCCATTCTCTTGTAATAAATGCCTTCCTAATCACTTGCTGTATCTGGATACAAATGTTTTGTGATTCATGTTCCAGGATATCCAGATCCATCTGTACCTCAGAGTTCTGCATTTTATCTCCATTCTGATAATTTACTGCTTTCTCTATCCTTCCTGTCAAAGTGGACAATTCACATTTTTGCACATACTGCATCTGCCAAATGTTCCCCTCTCAATTAACCTACCTGTATCTCTTTGTGTTCCTTCACAACTGACTCTCTTCTCATTGTATCATCAACAAATCTAACAATGATACATTTAGTCCCTCTTCCCAAATCATTCATATAGATTGTAAATAATTCATGTCCCATTACTGATCCCTGTGTCACTCCACTAGATGCAACTTGTCAATCTGACAATGACCCATTTATCCCTGCTTCTTGTCAGTTAACCAATTCCCTGATTTAGCTCACTCAGCTAAATTGTTGGCTTTTAAAGCAGACCAAGCAGGCTAGCAGCACGGTTCGATTTCCGTACCAGCCTCCCCGGACAGGCGCCGGAATGTGGCGACTAGGGACTTTTCACAGTAACTTCATTGAAGCCTACTCGTGACAATAAGCGGTTTTCATTCATTTTTCATTCTCTATCCATGCATATATATGTATTTTTTTATTCATTCACGGGATGTAGCCTTTGTTGGCTAGACCAGAATTTGTTGCCCATCCCTAATTGCCCTCGAGAAGGTGGTGGTGAGCTCCCTTCTTGAACTGCTGCAGTCCATGTGGTGTAGGTACACCCACAGTGCTGTTAGGGAGCGAGTTCCAGGAATTTGACCCAGCGACAGTGAAACAAACGGCAATATACTTCCAAGTCAGGTGAGGTGAGTGGCTTGGACTAGAACTTCCAGGTGATGATGTTCCCTTGTATCTGCTGCTCTTCTTCTCGGTGGCAGAGGTCATGAGTTTAGAAGCTGTTGTTAAACAAGTCTTGGTAATTGGTTGTGGTGCATCTTGCTGCCAGTGTGTGTTGGTGGTAAAGGGAGTGAATGTTGAAGGTGGTAGTTGGGGTGCCAATCAAGCAGTCTGCTTTGTCTTCGATGGTGCCGAGCTTTTTGAGTGTTTGTGGACCTGCACCCATCCAGGCAAGTGGAGAGTATTCCATTACACTCCTGACTTGTGCCTTGTCGATGGTGGCCAAACTTTGGGCAATATGGAGGTGCGATAATTACTGCACAATTCCCAGTCTCTGACCTGCTCTTATAGTTACAGTATTTTAATAACTGGTGCAGTTCAGTTCCTGGTCAATGGTAACCCCCAGGAAGTTTACAGTGGGTGATTCAGTGATGTTAATGCCATTGAATGTCAAGGGGAGGTGGTTAGATTATTCCTTCTTCAAATTGGTCATTGCCTGAAACTTGTGTAGCATGAATGTTACTTACACTTTGCTGCATATGGATACGGACTGCTTCAGTGTCTGACAAGTGCTGAATTGTGCTGAACACCATTATCAGCCTCACATTCCAGCCACCATGCCAGCCGCAATGGCTGGGTGTCCTGGCCGCTGATGCCATAATCTACCCAACCCCTGGGCTGCATGCGTCGGACTGTCTGACGGTGTCGTTGTTCGTGTTTCTCCCCCCCCCCCCCCCCCCCCCACCCCCACCCCCAGGAGAAGGCCGCGCACAACCGCCGGGAGCGGGAGAGGTTGTCGGCGGCCCAGAGAAAATGGAGGTCACCGAGGAGGAGGTCGGCGGCAGCCGAGCAAGTGAGACCCCGCAAAGTTGCGCATCCCCATGACCCATTTGTGACACATTCCCCCCCCCACACCCCCCTCAACCCAAACACCCCCTCACCTCAAACCCCCCCCCCCCCACACCTTCCACCCCCTCGACCGCTGTTGTGCACTCTAAACCACAGTGTGTCTGTAACCCGTATACGGTGGACAATGACCACAAGTTGTTCAATACGGTCATTGTTTATTACACGAACACACAGTCAACACACACATACAAGTTGCACTCTAAACTAACACACAAGAACTACCCTAACTTCATGTCTAGGTGACTGGCAAGTACAGAGCACATATGGCCTTATCTGCAATCCGTCGTCTGGCAGTGCTGGATGTCTGTTGCTGGTCGTCTGTGTCCCCGGCTCTGGTCCCTTTGTGGATGGGGTGGATGTTCCTCTCCTTGGCTGGTGAAGGTATCACCGCTGTTGCTGTCGGCGGTCGAGAGAGCGAATGGCAGAGCACACTCGAGAGTCCGAATGGCCCCTCCTGCGTTTAACCTCTATGTCCCGAGGCACCATCAGGAATGTAGCCTTTGTACAGCCCGTCCGTGTCCATGTGGGACCCAATGTCCCATCCATCTTTGCGGGCGGCCACCTCAGAGGTCCACAGATCCTCCCTCCTGATCCTTCAGGCGAAGCATGGTGGATCACACACTCGGACCAATACCTGCCCTTCGTCCCCAGTCACCTGTCCATCAGCGAGGACCCTAACTCTACATTAACAACTTCCTAATACAGAATACACGAATAATAAAGACAAAGATAAATATACATTCCATAACGCACCTAATATGGTCAGAGAAATGGAAGTGTCCGTACTGTAAGATACAAGTGGCAGTCTATTGCAGAGGTGGGACAATATTGAAAACCTGACACAGAAGTGGAGGAAGACTGTCCGGTACAAACTGCAGAACAGACAGACGGTGCAGATCAATGTAAACAGACTGGCCTGAACAATTTACAGTTCTACAAAGGTCATATAAAAGACAACCTGGATACTCGGTGCCAAACAAATATCAGTCCCCAGGGATCGTTGGTCTGGCTGTATTAAATAGACCGATGCAGTAAACATGATTCCCATGTGCTGCCGCTCCGTGATCTCTGCTGTCCACCTACGGATTTAGACCCTGAGGCAGATGAGATAGATCAAGGTAAACAGGATCAGCATGGCTGCCAGGTGGGGGCGGAGTCGAACAATGGGGTGTCTCCGCGTTCAGAGTCCCAATTCCAGGAATTATCTCACCAAATTCTGGCTGTGCCTTCTGCATCTGCCGGGTGACATCCTGGGGTTGCTGTCTCCGGGCGTCCTGGGGGACCAAACATAGTTTCTGTTATTATTGCACACCTAATATCTGCATTCATTCTATCACACTGTCACCATCCGTGACCCCCCTTCCCTTTCCGTATTTCATCGAAACATGTTCGAACCTAACACAGCCTCCTCTTGGCTGAGGCTTTGACCACTCCCTTGTTCACGCAGCCGCATACTGGTTGTGGTCTGGCTTAACCAGCCGAACTCCAGGGTGGCCAACTGTATACAGTTTCGCCCCAGGAGCACAGAGGTCTGACCTGAGAGGGGGGAGGGGGAGGTGAATTGTAGGGCAACCCGATTCCTTCACAGCAGCAATCACCCTCGGGCTGCGAAGTGTAAATGGCATGTGGGGTCGGTCTGTAGAAAAGTGAAGAAGAGGATGAGTTGTGACCAGAGTCACTGAATAGTTTCCGGCCCACAGCCAAAAGGTGGGGTTTGGGGCAACGGTTCTGGTCTGAGAGCTGCCCAAGTGTTTGGTACTATAAGTAGCCATTCCAGATGGAGGAGGTCAGAGGGAAGGAGAGGTTAGTGGTGAGAGAGGTGCATATGATCCTCGGCGGGTGAAGAATTTGTGGGTTCCCCGGGTAGGATGGGGGAAATGCCGTTAATCTACTACCCGAGTGTATTGAAGAACAAGGTCAGTGTTTATTCCTAGGAAGGGGCTACTTCCGAGGTCTGAATAGACTAGTGGGTTAGAACCAGCAAGAACAGGAATGGCGATATGTTGTGTGTCTGAGGACTGATGACAGGATGAGGGTGTATCCCTGGAAAGGGGCTACTCCCTAGCTCTGGATAGACTGGTGGGTTAGAACCAGCAAGAACAGGTTGGTGATATGTTGGGTGTCCAAGGACAGATGACAGTATGAGGGTGTGTGTTTGGTGAGGGACCACCCCCTATTCTGTGGAAGGTGGGCTGACCCAAGCACAGTGATGGTTAAGATTGGAGTCTGATCGAGGGAGGGGGGGGGGCAGAGAAGATATTTAGGAAGTGAATGTAACATTGCTATGTGTACTGGGGAAAATCGTGGAGTTGTGTGGCAGGCACACAATGTAGTATGGGTTGGTGGTGTTATCCGTAGGGGAGGAAAATGGCTCAGCGTGAGTGCTGATGATGAAGGTGCTCTGAGTCTGATCAGTGAGAGGCGAGGGACAGTTCAAATTGCAAATAGCATGTAGGGAGGAGAAGAAAGGATAGGGAGACGAGGGTGAAACACCTGTAGACAACTGGGGTGGCCACGTCCCGATTACAAAATGTACACTTTGCAAAGAATACAGGGAAAATTAACAATGCTGAGAAAGCAAGCAGGTGCAAGGTTTGTCTGTTGATTGGAGTTTGCAGCTCCCAGACAAGACCGATACTGCAAAGCCATTACCATACTAATGAGCCATCTCCGGGGACAAAAGAGTAACATTTAGGTAAACGATACTAAAGCAGACACCACGGTGTCCCCAGAGGAGACTAGAACAAAGCAGGCCAACGGCCACCTAGGGCCCGCCCAGCAATCAGGGCAGCCACCCCTTTATTGGAGGAAATCGATACCGATGGTCAAGATACGGTCCAATTAAAAAGCGCGCAAAGCCCCCTTTGGGTATAAGAAGGAGCCTCCAAGAGAGAATCGCTCTCTTGGCCTTGGCTCTCAGCGAGGAGAGACCTGCCTAGCAGCTGTATCAGAATAAGTAAGTCCAAAGTCAACGCACGCTACGAGACAGACGCTCCTAGCTATCATTCCGTACCAGCTCAACCCCAGCAGCCTCAGAACCAGACAACGGCCATTGTTCCTCTGACTGAGTGGGTGCCCGAAGCTAAGTGTAGGCTTTAGTAGTAGTGATAGTTTAGTTGGTAGAGTTTGTGCATGAGTATAATTGACTGTGTGTGTAAATAAATGAGCATTGAGGGCAGCACGGTGGCACAGTGGTTAGCATTGCTGCCTACGGCGCTGAGGACCTGGGTTCAAATCCCGGCCTAGGTCACTGTCTGTGTGGAGTTTGCACATTCTCCCCGTGTCTGTGTGGGTTTCACCCCCACAACCCAAAAGATGTGCAGAGTAGGTGGATTGGCCATGCTACATTGCTCCTTAATTAGAAAAAATAATTGGGTACTCTAAATTTAAAAAATAAATAAAAATAAATGAGCATTGATTTCGAACTTACTAACTGGTGTATCGAGTCTTTGATCAGTATTCGGTTTTGAACCTTGTGGCGGTATCGAAAGATACCTGGCGACTCTTGAGCAAACGTAATTAGAATTAAGGAAGGCGACCATATTAACCACCATAAACAGAGCCAATTAAAGAGACAACACAACGAGCAACACACCGCACAGAGAAGACGTGCATGCGCGGAACACGCATGATGGGGCAGGTTCCATCAGAAATTGCGTGCCATGCTTATTGGGAGTGTCCGATTGTCATTTGGACACCTCAGAATGTTTGTGCTCCACCCATCTCAAAGCACTGCACTCCGCAGCTGTTCTTGTAATACCCACATGGGAGGTTCATCGATGGAATCATCTAACTCCCCTGATCGCCAGACCTGATTCTGCTGTTGCTTGCGTTCATTGGGTTCAGGGTTATCATGTCCTGGTCCTCGAATCGTTCGGCTACTCTGATCAACCGCCCGGCATGACCCCATGTCCAATAGGGAGACTGGGGAGTTTGAGTGGTTGTGGGGCAGTTGCCCCACTGCTTCGTGAAGGTGTCAATGATAACCAGAACATCCTTAAATTCATTTCTGCATGGTGAGGGTGGGCCGATGTAATCCACATGGGGATTCACCCAGGGACCCTCCACAGGACGGGCGTCCTATATGTCCCCTCCTGGCGTCACCGGCAGGAATATTCTGGGCCCAAATGAGGCAGTCCTCAATGTAGTGAGTGACATCCTCCTTTAGTTCCGGGCACCAACATAATAGTGGTCCATAGCGGTCTCCATGCCCTGGTGTCCCTGTCCGTCATGGGATTGGTATATGAGCTGGTTTCAGTCCTGGGTAGGGACTGCGTCATTCCTGCCCTGTAAATGAATCCGTCGTGTATGGTCAGCCTGTCCTCCCATGTTCCGTAGGGGGCTGGGAATCTCCGTTCAGGAACTGTGCGTTGGGACTGAGCTAGATTGGCCACATTAGTCTGGGAGACGTCAATCTCATTCATCGGCTCACCTCCGGATGGCTGCCAGAGATGTCTGTTACTGGCACTGGCCCTGGCTAGGGCCTCGACCGTGCAGTTGCCTGGTGGGGGGTGCGGGGATAGCTCTTCACCTCAATGATGCCATAGGTGCGGCCAGTGGCTACCTATAGTTCGCCGGGCGTTTCCCGTGCGCTGTGCTCACGTTTTCCCACCAAGTGTGCCCTGTTGCCCCAGGGCCTGTCTTGGTGCCTGATAAGGTCTGACCACATGTGCCAACCTCTCCCTTTGATATATCCCCATACGACCCTCTGCCTTTTCAGGCACCTCTCTGCTCCTGTCTTCCGTGCCTCTACATCTCTACCTGTTGTCCGAACTGACATATTGCCATGAAGGAACAAGGGGTAGAGGGCCGATTGGACAGCGGGTACGGCTAGTGGCTGTGTTCAGGCCCTAATCCCTCAGAAGCTGCATGCGTCATAATATACATCCAGGTATATAATGGAGTGCAGACAGGCAGTGATTGACACACAGGATGACCAGTGAACACACAGAACACAGCAGCCAATCACCAGACAGAACACGACCACTATAAAGCCAGAGGGCACTAGTTTTCCTCCTTGCCATCGCCATCGAGACCTACGTCCTCCACGAGCACGCTAACAACCGATACTCCCATATCAAGGCGGTAGAAACGGCAGGCAAAACCCCCACGATGCGGAACGAGTGCAAGCCATCAAACAAATGCAGGGCCTGAGTCTGGATGAGGGTGGCCATTTCGCGCGCTTTTCCCTGGTTCCTGCTCATGCGCGCCACGGCCAAGGAGACGGCGAGGCCGACAACCGAACCGCGCAAGTGCGCACGTCGTTCGACTGCACCGCGCATGTGCGGTGGCGCATGGACCGTCCTGACGGCGGCGCCATGACGTGCAACAGCTGTGGCTCTGCCCATTTAAAGCGGCAATGTCCCGCGAAATCTCGACTCTGTCTCCAGTGTGGCAAGCTTGACAACTAAGCAGCCCTGTGCAGATCTGCTCCACTGCCCAAAACATAGCGATCCCAGCCGCAGCGCAGGAATGTCCAGTACAGCAACCCATTGCAGACTCCAACATGGTTCCAGATCCCGACACTGAGGGCCTCACATCCCCATTCCGGGTGGGCATCACCACCAAACATACGCTGCCTTTATCAACGATGGTGAAACAACTCCCAATAATGAGCATTGATCCGAACGACGAGTGGTGTGCCAGCCTTACGGTCAACAAGGCTCGCATACGCTTCAAGCTGGCAGATGGAGTTCAATCCAGGCAAATGCGAGGTGATGCATTTTGGAAGATCAAATTCAAGAGCGGACTATATGGTCAATGGAAGGGTCTTGGGGAAAATTGATGTACAGAGAGATCTGGGAGTTCAGACCCATTGTACCCTGAAGGTGGCAACGCAGGTTGATAGAGTGGTCAAGAAGGCATACAGCATGCTTGCCTTCATCGGACGGGGTATTGAGTACAAGAGTAGAGTCGCCACATTACCAGAAGGATGTGGATGCTTTGGAGAGGGTGCAGAGGAGGTTCACCAGGATGTTGCCTGATATGGAGGGTGCTAACTATGAAGAAAGGTTGAGTAGATTAGGATTGTTTTTGTTGGAAAGACGGATGTTGAGGGGGGACCTGATTGAGGTCTACAAAATTATGAGAGGTATGGACAGGGTGGATAGCAACAAGCTTTTCCCAAGAGTGTCAGTTACAAGGGGTCACGATTTCAAAGTGAGAGGGGGAAAGTTTAAGGGAGATGTGCGTGGAAAGTTTTTTACGCAGAGGTTGGTGGGTGCCTGGAAAGCTTTACCAGCGGAGGTGGTAGAGGCGGGCATGATAGCATCATTTAAGAGGCATCTGGACAGATATATGAATGGGCGGGGAACAGAGGGAAGTAGACCTTGGAAAATAGCAGACAGGTTTAGATAAAGGATCTGGATCGGCGCAGGCTGGGAGGGCCGAAGGGCCTGTTCCTGTGATGTAATTTTCTTTGTTCTTTGTTCTTTGTTCAATGTATATGGCTTGCCCAGTTTAGTTTCTGGTCAATCGTAGCTACACAATGTTGGCAGCATGGGATTCAGTGTCGGTAATGCCTTTGAATATCAATGGTTAGATTCCCTCCTGCTGGAGGTGGTCATTGTGTGGCACAAATGTTATTTGCCACTTATCATCCCAAGTCTGGATATTACCATATGGATATGGATTGCCTCAGTATCTGAGGAGTTGCAAATGGTGCTGAATATACGTGTAATCATCAGTGAACATCCCAACTTCTGACTTTGTGATGAAGGAAGGTCATTGATGAAACAGCTGAAGATGGTTGTGTCTGAGCCATGACCCTAAGGAAATCCTGCAGTGATGCCCTGGAACTGAGATGATTGACCTCCAGCAACCACAATCATCTTCCCTTCTGCCACATATGACTCTAACCAGTGGAGAATTTTCCTCTGATTCCCATTGACAGCAGTTTTGCTGGGACTTCTTGATGCCGCACTCAGTCAAATACTGCCTTGATGTCAAGGACAGTCACTCTCACCTCAATTATGTGGATAGATCTGTGTACTTTTTGCTGTTCTGAGAGAAGAGAAAGTGGAATTTGCAAGTTTAGTAACTTGAGGAACCGATGGTAAATGAACAGAGGTTTATTTAACTATATACAATATTCTGCTCAAGGCAGCATCTTGCTCCCAGTGCAGTCCTTGCTGGGGGAACTAACCACACTAGACCCTGCCTTGGGCTGGCTTTTATATTTCTTTGTAGCAAGCTACAGCTGAGTGCACTCCGCCCCCTATTTGGGAAGCTCGTAATCTACGGGTCCTACGGGGAGATCACCCATGGTTTCCCTGTGGTTCTCAGGGGCTTTAATAGCCCTCCCCCCCACAAGACCAAAAGTCCCCCTTCAGCCCCCAACGGTGGGAGCCTTCTGTGCCACTTTGCTCATGACTGATTCCACCTGTGCTGGGTCGGGCGGAGTGTATCGGTTTGCTGACCACTGTTTCCTGGCCGACCATTGATGAGGTATTGCCGGGACTTTGGTCCCGGACGAGGCGCCGTCCACTGGTTCGGACACTTCGCCGTCCATATCTGATTCAGAGTCATCCTCCTGCTGGACCAGGTGCTGGTTCCCCAGGCTGAGGAACAGTTCATGGCCCGGGACAGATGCCGATACTGCCGATTGAGCATCTTGAGGTGTGGGTTCTCGCTTCTTCAGGTGGTCCAAGTGCTTTCGCTGAACTCCTCCCTGAACCTGGACTTTGTACAAGATCAGACCCATTCTCATGAGCACTACATCTGGGTGCCTCAGTGCCCCATCACAAATCTGCGGGCCTAGACTGCATCTCCGAAGTGAAATTTCCATCCTGCCGTCCTCAAGTTGTGGTGCCTCTCCTGCTGCATCTCCACTTTACTGCTGAGGCTCGTAAACAACTGATCAAAAGTTCCACAGGAGCGATTCCCATTGTCACATGTGGCACCGTGTGGTAATTAAAATAAACCTCACCACCTGTGAGGCTGTGGAACCCTGGGATTGTTTTTTTGTGCCCCTTTTGAAAGTCTGGACCACCCTTTTCCCCAGGCCGTTGGAGGAGGTTGGTTCAAATATGCCGAATGTCATTTTGCTTCGTAAACACGGCAGATTCTTCGCTAGTGAATGGCGGCCTAGGGCCTCTGTTACCAGGACCTCAGGGACACCATGGATATTCAACTAGCCCCAGAGCTTTTCTATCGTGGCTCTGGACATTGTTGAGGCCATCTTGTACATCTGTAGCCACTTTTAGTGGGCATTCATGATAATGAGGAACATGCACCCCATGAATTGTCCCATGAAATCTGAAGTAGACACACCCACAGGCATCCTGGCCACTCCCAGGGATGAAGGGAGGTTGCTGGCAGTAATTTCTGATGCTCCTGGCATGCCGGGCACCTGTGCACAACCCTCTCGATGTCCGCATCGATGCCGGGCCACCAGATGTAACTACGGGTCAACATCTTCGTCTTACCAAATAGCCCATGACTGGAAAGGGATCCACAAATGGAACCTCACCAGCCTGACGGAGGAAGTTAAAAAGGACCTGCAAAGATGGAACACACTCCCGCTCTCCCTCACGGGGAGAGTTCAGACGATCAAAATGAACGTACTGCCCAGGTTCCTCTTCCTGTTTAGATCCATTCCGATCTACATCCCCAAGGCCTTTTTCAAAGCGCTGGACAAACTCATCATGGCGTTCGTATGGGGGGGTAAAAATGCTAGGATCCCAAAGAAGGTCTTACAAAAAACAAAAACCAGGGGAGGGTTAGCCCTCCCGAATCTACAATTCTACCACTGGGCAGCAACAGCCGAGCGAGTAAGGGGATGGATCCAGGAGCCAGAAGCTGAGTGGGTGCGTGCGGAGGAGGCCTCCTGCATGGGAACCTCCCTCCGGGCCCTCGCCACGGCAGCACTCCCATCCCCACCCAAAAAACACTCCAGCAGCCCAGTGGTGACAGCCACCCTCCAATCCTGGAACCAACTGCGGCAGCAACTTGGCCTGACCAAAATGTCGAACAGGGCTCCCATCTGCAACAACCATAGGTTCAAACCAGCACTGACCGACGCCACCTTCAAAAGGTGGAGGCAGGACGGGGGTACACTGACAGTCAGGGACCTATACCCGGACGACAGGATCGCAACACTGGACGAACTGACAGAGAAATTTCAGCTAGCTGGGGGGAACGAGCTACGGTACCTGCAGCTCAAAAACTTCCTACGAAAGGAGACAAGGACGTACCCACAACCGCCACGACAGACACTACTGGAAGACCTACTGGACGCAAGTATCCTAGAGAAAGGGAACTGTAGTGACATGTATGACCGACTGGTAGATAGGGACGACACCGTACTGGACGCAACAAGGAGGAAATGGGAGGACGACCTGGGGATGGAGATCGGGTGGGGACTCTGGAGCGAAGCACTGCATAGGGTCAACTCCACCTCCACGTGCGCAAGGCTCAGCCTGACGCAACTAAAAGTGGTACATAGAGCCCACTTAACAAGAACCCGTATGAGTAGGTTCTTCCCGGAGGTGGAAGACAGATGTGAACGGTGCCAAAGAGGCCCGGCCAACCACGCCCACATGTTCTGGTCTTGCCCCAGACTCGTGGAGTACTGGACAGCCTTCTTCGAGGTTATGTCCAAAGTGGTGGGGGGTGAGGGTGGAGCCATGCCCGATAGTGGCGGTCTTCGGGGTTTCAGAACAGCCAGATCTATTCCTGGGGAGGAGGGCGGACGCCCTTGCCTTTGCCTCCCTGATCGCCCGCCGTAGAATCCTGTTTGGCTGGCGGTCAGCAGCACCGCCCAGAGCTGCGGACTGGCTGTCCGACCTCTCGGAATCTCTCCAAATGGAAAATCAAATTTGCCATCCGAGGGTCGGACGACGGCTTCCACAGAACGTGGGAGCCATTCATGCAACTGTTCCGGGACCTATTTGTGGCCAATGTACAAGAGGAAGAATAGTCGGGGGAAGGTAGCGGGAGGGGGGGGGGGGGGGCTACAGGTTCGTTACGGGGGTTCGATGGCTAGCTAAGGCCCAAAACCAAACTAAATAAACATGTTGAGGGGGGGGGGGGGGCGCAGTTACTACTACGAAGATGCTTACCTGTAAATATGTATGTTAATTTTTGCGTGTTTGTTTTTTTTTTTTTTCTCTCTCCTAACAATTTGTAATTTGTTCAATATAAAATATGAAAACTGAATAAAAACATTTATAAAAAAAAAAAAACATCTTCGTCTTAGAGGTGCCCGGGTGGCCACTTTGGAGGTGCTGCAGCAAGAATTCCTCGCCCTGTGGTTGGATAACCATGCAAGCTCCACACAATATGGTGCTGTCTTCTACGCTGAGTTCCAAGAACTTCTGGGAAAAAGGCAAGAGAGTTACAGGAAGGCCCTCCTCTCTCCACCGCTCGACACCGTGGGGTGGAAGCTTTGCCAATCCTGGATCTCACAGCGTTCATGCGCACACATGTGCTGTCACTGGCGAGCAGAAGCGCCAATGCTGCATTCTAACCAATGCGATGGGTGGGATTCCCTTACCCTGCCTGAAAAGTCTGAGCATGAAATGAAATGAAAATCGCTTACTGTCACGAGTAGGCTTCAATGAAGTTACTGTGAAAAGCCCCTAGTCGCCACATTCCGGCGCCTGTCTGGGGAGGCTGGTACGGGAATCGAACCGTACTGCTGGCCTGCTTGGTCTGCTTTAAAAGCCAGCGATTTAGCCTTGTGAGCTAAACCAGCCCCTGTAGTGGCTTGTAGTCTGTTACTGTGGAGAAATACCGCCCATAGGTAGAACTTCTTGACACCAAAGATTACCGCCAAGCCCTCTTTTTGAGCGTACTTTTGCACTGCATCCACCAGGATGCAGTGAATGCAATGGGACATTACATGCCGTTGTCCAATCCGTGACCCAGCACCACCCCAATGCCGTAGGGAGAGGCATCACAAGTCAAGATTAGAGGCCGGGCCGGATCATAATGCATGAGGAGCAGTGTGGACGACAGATGGTTTGTTACTCCTTCTTTATTCCAGCAAATGCTTTGTCCTGTGAAGCACCTCTCCTCAGAACCACTCCTGGTCCCTCCTCAATAATACGTGGAGCGGAGTCAATAAAGTGGCCAGGTTCGCAATGAACTTCCCAGAGTTAACCAGGCCCAGGAACGACCAGAGTTAATTTGTGTTCTCTGTGGTTGGGCCCCTTTTATAGCTCGAACCTTACCTTCCACCGGGTATGGACCATCCCTGCCCACCCTGTAACCCAGATAGGTCACCTCTCTAGCGCGGAATGCACACTTGCTCCTCTTTAGCCAAGAGCCAACTTGGAAAAATCCCCAGAGCGTTTCCTACAGGTGCTCCTTCTCTGTGGTGCCCGTGATGTGCACGCCGTCCAGATAGATGGCCACCTTTGGCAGGCCCGGCAAGATATTCTCCATTACCCACTGGAAAATCGTTAGGGCCGATGAAACCCCAGACAGGGTATTCAAAAAAACCCCGATGAGTGTTTATGGTTGCAAATTTCCACGTCCCCGGGTCCAGCTCCATCTGTAAATAAATGTGGCTCATGGCAAGCTTCGTGAAGGAGCATCGTCTAGCCTGTCTTGTGTACAAATCCTCCATCCTAGTCCAGGCATGAAGTTCTGTTCACGATGAGCTTGAAATCTCTGCAGAATTAAACGGATTTGCCGGGCTTCATTACCGGCACCATGGGTATGGCCCATTCTGCATATGTACTGAGCTTCTGACCCACAGATCCTGCAGGCGGTGACGTTCTGCGTCGACCTTGGCGAGCAACGCGCAAGGAACAGGCCTTGCCCTAAAATATCTGGGCAGGGCATCTGGATCTATGTAGATATGGGCCTTGGCCCCTTTTATCCTCCCCTGACCCTCCTGGGACACTTTAAGTATGTCATACAGATTCCCAGTGCCCATCCGTAAAACCTGTTGCCAGTTGAAATGAAGGACTTGCAACCAGTCTCGTCCTAACAAATTGGACCTGGGTCCCTGCACCACAACCAAGAGAAGACGGACCGATCATTGCCCATGCATTACCGGTGTCATGGTGGTCCCCACAATATTGAAAGGCTCACTGGTGTGGGTCGCTAATCTTGCTTTGGTGTCCTGCAATGTCAATGTCATGATCCCGGGGGAGTTGCCAAAATGTGCGATGGTCCACGATGGAGAGGACTGCTCCCGTTATCCATTTTCATTATAACAGGGTCACCATTGACCTATAGTATGACCCGGAGCGGTTCTACCTTCGGGCTGTGACGCAGTTCAGCTGCATTAAACAGCCTTCTTCATCGGGGGACCCACGTGCAAGGCCCTGGTTCATGGTGATCTTGGCGGCTCTCATGGACAGTATTCTCTGCACTAAAATTGGTGACTCTCACCATCACCAGTTCTCTGATCACACATTTGACAATGCGACTGGCTTTCCTCTTCATCCTAGGGGGAGGTATCCCACCAGTCAGCAGTAGCTCCAGAGACCAGGCTGCAGAATTGCCTCCAGGGCTACTCCTTCAGAGGAGGTCTGGTCAGGCTGGCATTGTCCCACGGTAGCATTGTGGATAGCACAATCGCTTCACAGCTCCAGGGTCCCATGTTCGATTCCGGCTTGGGTCACTGTCTGTGCGGAGTCTGCACATCCTCCCCGTGTGTGCGTGGGTTTCCTCTGGGTGCTCCGGTTTCCTCCCACAGTCCAAAGATGTGCAGGTTAGGTGGATTGGCCATGATAAATTGCCCTTAGTGTCCAAAATTGCCCTTAGTGTTGGGTGGGGTTACTGAGTTATGGGGATAGGGTGGAGGTGTTGACCTTGGGTAGGGGGTAGGGAGCTCTTTCCAAGAACTGGTGCAGACTTGATGGGCTGAATGGCCTCCTTCTGCACTGTAAATTGTATGTATGTCCCATGATGCAGAAGGAGTTTGAAATGAAGAACAGGCCAAACTATGGACGGCAGAGTCCTTGGACTCTTGCAGCTTCTGAACTCCTTTCTCTGTGTGCGCTCGCGATAGCGAAAGCTCGATGGCCCATTTCAAATGAAGAGCAGGCCAAACTATGGCACACTGGCACTGGCACTGGCACGGGCACTGCCAACAACCTCCTCTGAGTGGTTGTGTTGTTTATGCCACACACTAGCCTCTCCCTCAACATCTCAGAGAGGGACAGCCCGAATTCGCAATGATCAGCTCGACGTCTTAGGCGGTCAAGAAGTCAGTGGTCGTTGCACTGGGAGGCCTCACCGGCGTACTAAAATGAGACTGCTGCAAGAGCAGCATTGTGGGACAGTGGGTTAGCCCTGTTGCCTCACGTTGACGAGGTCCCAGGTTCGATCCCGGCTCTGGGTCACTGTCCATGTGGAGTTTGCACATTCTCCCCGTGTTTGCATGTGTTTCGCCCCCACAACCCAAAGATGTGCAGGTGGATTGGCAATGCTAAATTGCCCCTTAATTGGAAAAACTGAATTGGGTACTCTAAATTCATAAAATAAAATGATACCGCTGCCTAATTACGGAAAGTTTGGGGTGATAGTGTTCAGAGAGCAAAGTAACCAGCTCATTGAAGGATTTGGAGTCTGGCGCAGCCGAGGAAGTCAGACTTTTTATGATCCCAAAGGTCTGAGTCCCACAGGCAGTCAGGAGAAGGACGTTTTGATGGTCTTCCACAAAATCCTGCTCGCCTAAAAAAAATACCTCATACACTCTGCATACTGGTTCCAGTCTTCCAAGCCTGTATCAACGATGTCCAACTTCCCGAATAGGGGTGTTTTGAACTGTTACGACACTACGTCCCAAGAAAGCAAATTACTGGTCCGCGAGGCAGTTCTATGAGCGAGTCCGGAGTTTCCTTTCTTCCTCATCGCCAGTTTAGTAACTTGAGGAAGCCAGCGGTAAGAGAACAGAGGTTTATTTAACTATTTACAATATTCTGCTCAAGGCAGCCTCTCACTCCCAGTACAGTCCTTACTGGGAGAACTAGCCACACCAGGCCTTACTTTGGGCCGGCTTTTATGTTCGTTTGTAACGTGCTTCAGCTGACTGGACTCGGCTCCCTATCTGGGAAGCTCGGACTCCACGAGTCTTACGGGAGCTCAACAATGGTTTTCCCATGGTCCTCATGGGGGTTATAACAGTAAAGAAACCATGACTGGTTTTACCAGAGTAGATAGGGAGAATCTGTTCCCTTTGTGGCCTTATACCTCTCTTCAGACCCACCACCTCATTCTGGCCTCTCATGTGCCCTGATTTTAATTGGCGGCCGTATCTGAAGTTACCTCTGCCCCAGATTCCGGAATTCGTTTCCGACACCTTTCCGCCTCTCCACCCCTCTTTTGCTCCTTTTAGATATTCCTTGAAACCAATGAGTTGGCATATACTTAAACCCGGTTCCTGGCCATCCAGGGGATGTCCAAAATCACCAGAGAACCTCCACTGCCCTTCCCCAACAGATACCATGGAATCTTTCACATCTACCTGAGAGGCAGGCTGGTTTAAATGCTCATCTGAAAGGAAACTCTGAGAAGAATCCCTCAGTGCTGCCCTGGAGACTTACAGCCCTTTTGTTCCAGATTAAAATCCAGACCATGTTTTCTCAAGTCCCAATGTTTTAGTATGACGAACACACCAGCAACAATTCAATCAGACCACAAAGGACTGACTTGCTGAGGTTCATCTGAGGATACAGCAACCTGATTAGCAGAAACTCATTTGAAAAGGCAACCGCAGACCATTAAACGAGCATACACGTACGACAAATAGAATTAGAGAATCATAGACTGGGTACAGAACAGGAGGTATTCAGCCCATCGTGACAGCTGCCCTCTGCAAGAGCAACTCAGCTATTCCCACTCACCCGCCTTTTCCCAGTCACTTTGCAAATGGTTTCTCTCACGATAACTATCCAATTCTCTTTCAAAAGCCACGATTGAATCTGTGTGTATCACACGTAGAAATACAGAATATAAGAGCATGAGGAGACCATTCGGCCCTTCGTGATGATATATTTTTAAAAAAATGTATTTTATGACAAACGTATCAAAAGAAGTTACAGCGAACAAACACCCCGGAAAACATACTGCCCAACAATCATCTTTACAGTCTGTACAGTTTTTCCTCTTTTTCACCCCCCCCCCCCCCCCCCCCCCCCAACACACACACACCCGGCAACGAACAGCTCCTCAAACACGGTCACAAGCACCCCCCATCTTTCCTCAAACCCCCCTGTAGAGCCACTTAACTCATACTTTATCTTCTCTCGGGGCTGGTTCAGCACCGGGCTAAAGAGCTGGCTTTTAAAGCAGACCAAGGCAGGCCAGCAGCACGGTTCAATTCCCGTACCAGCCTCCCCGAACAGGCGCCGAATGTGGCAACGAGGGGCTTTTCACAGTAACTTCATTTGAAGCCCTCTTGTGATAATAAGCGATTTTCATTTTGTTTCTAATCGCAGGAAGTCGTACAGATCACTCAACCAACCACTACCCCCAGTGGCGATGCTGACCGCCACTCCAGCAAAATTCTCCGCCATGCACTCAAAGAGGTGAAGGACAAGACATCGGCCTTCCTCCTCGCCATGAGCTCCGGCTTCTCTCAGACCCCAAATATCGCCACCAAAGGGTCTGAGTCCACCTCCACTATCCTGGCTAAGACCTCAAACACTCCCGCCCAGAATCTTCCCAATTTTTCGCAACCCAAAAACATGTGTGTGTGATTCGCTGGCCCCCGCCCACACCTTTCACGCTCATTTACTACCCCCTGAAAGAACCCACTCATTCTCACCCAAGTCATATGTGATGTGTTGGGCGCTCTTGATCCGTGAAACACATACAGGCCACCAACACTGAAGATAGTTCAACACTATTTTAGTAACTCTTATAAATTGCTAAACATACTATTACTGTGGGTTTACACAATGCTAGATTAACTAGAGACCTGTGCCTGTCCTAACCAGTCGAATCACTCAGCACATGGTGAGAGTCTGTACTGTAACTGATGAGCTCTTATGCTTCTGAGAGGCAGCATCCTGAATGAGCGGGAAAAGTGATGCCCTCTGTCTTTATAGTGAGTGTGTTCTAACTGGTGATTGGCTGCGGTGTTTGTGCATTTTGATTGGTCCTAGTGTATGTCCATCAGTGTGTGTGTCTGCACCATGATATACTGGTGTATATTGTGACAATATACACCCTGTGCATAACCTTGAACTATACCCGGCTCATCCTTGCACAAGAGGAGGTCCCGTTTGGAGGTCCCGTTTACCCTACGTAGTGCCCCACTCCATGCTCCCTAATTGATCTCCATTCCCAACTCCGCTTCCCATTTCTCCTTGATCGTCACCACCCGCTCGCTTCCCTGCTCCCCCAGCCACTTGTATATATCCCCAATTCTTCCCTCCCCTTCCACATCTGGGAGCAGCAGTCGCTCCAGCAGTGTGCATCCCGGCAATAGAGGGAACCCCCTCCAGACCTTTCACGCAAAGTCCCTAAACTGCAGGTACCTGAACTAATTTCCCCTTGACAGCTCTACCCTCTCTCTCAGCTCCTCCAGACTGGCGTACCCTTCCTTCAAATATAGATCCCTCACCTTGACCACCCCCACTTCCCCACTTACCTCCACCTCCTCTATACACTCCCCCCCCCCCCCCCCCCCCCCCCCCCCCCCCCGCCCCGGTGCGAGAATCATGAGCTGAAACTCATGATTCTCGCACAGCGGTGTTAGCACCGGCATCCCTTCCACCCTAAAATTCCTCCTCAACTGATTCTATATCTTCACTGTGGACTGCATCACCGGGCTCCTTGAATACCTACTCGGAGCCGTTGGCAATGCTGCCATCACCATTGCCCTCAAAAGAGACCCCTTACAAGATTCCTCCTCCATCCTAACCCACTCTACCCCTTCTCCTTCCCACCACCGTCACACCTTGTCCACATTCGCTGCCCAATAATAATGAAGCAAGTTTGGCAAACCCCCTGCTGCCTCTGCCTCTGTAGCAGGGTCCTTCCCCTCCCATACAAAGTCAGAGATGATTGTGTCCATTTTCTGCAAAAAGGCCTTTGGTATAAAGATCGGGAGAGCTTGAAAGATAAACAAGAACCTCGGCAGAATATTTATTTTCACCACTTGGACCCTCCCTGCCAACGTTAAGGGCAGTGTATCCAACCTCTTAAGATCCTCCCTGGCCTCGTCCACCAGCTTCGTTAAGTTCACTTATGGAGCACCGTCCATTCCCTCGCTACCTGAATCCCCAAATACCTAAGCCTATCCCTCGCTACCGTAAATGGCATCCCTCCTAAATTAGCCCGCTGTGCCAGCTCATTCACCGGGAATACCTCGCTTTTCCCTACATTCAGCTTGTAGCCCGAGAACCCTCCAAACCCCCCCAACAGGCCCATAATCCTTCCCGTACTCTCCAACGGATTCGAAACACAGAGCAAGAGGTCATCGGCATAGAGCGACACCCAATGCTCCCTCTGTCCCCTCATTATCCCCGCCACTCTGCCGATCCCCTAAGAGCCATCGCCAATGGCTCTATGGCCAGCGCAAACAGCAGCGGCGACAGCGGGCACCCCTGCCTCGTACCCCTGTGTAAGTCAAAGCTTTGTGAGCTCATATCATTCGTCCTCACCCTCGCCCTTGGTGCTACATACCGCAACCGTACCCATGCCACAAATATCGGCCCAAACCCAAACCTTCCCAAAACCTCGACCAAGTACCGGCACTCCACCCGATCAAATGCTTTCTCCATGTCCATGGACACCACCACCTCCAGTACCAAAGCCTCCGACAGATTCATCACCACATTTAACAGCCGTCTTATATTACTCGCAAGCTGCCTGCACTTCACAAAGCCTGTTTGAACTTCTGCCACCACCCCGGGGACACACTCCTCCATTCTCCCCGCCAACAACTTAGCCAATACTTTCACATCCCTGTTCAATAGTGATATGGGTCTATACAACCCACATTCCACCGGGTTCGTCCACTTTTCGGAATTAGTGTGATTGCTGCCTGCGTCATCGTCTCCGGCAATTCCCCCTTCTCCAGTGCTTCATGCCAGCGCAAATTCCTTATGGAATTCCCAGGGGCCTTCCCCGACTTCATACCCCTGATACTATCCAGCTCCTCCCTCAGCCCCAGGGGCTCCTCCAACGCCTGCCTCTTTGCTTCCTCCACCTGGGGAAATTCCAGCTTGTCCAGCAACCGCCCCATATCCCCCTCCTCTCCTCCCGGGTCTGCCTCATAAAGTCCCTGGGAGTACTCCCTAAATGCCTAATTTATCTTCTGTGGCTCTGACACTACATCCACAGCCCCAGTCCGTATGTTCAATATTTCCCTGGATGCAGCCTGCTTGCAAAGCCAGTGCACCCGTATGCGGCTCGCTTTCTCCCCATACTCACAATTGCACCCCTCTTGCCCTAAGCAGTTGCCCTACCGCCCTCCCCGATGTCAGCCTGTCAAACTGCCTCGCATCTTTTTCCTCCTCGCCAATCCCTCCACGGTGGGCACCCTGGAATATTCCCTGTCCACCTCCACTATCTTGCTCACGAGATGGTCATGTTCCTCCCTCCTTTCCCTACCCGCACGGGCCTTAAGCAAAATAATTTCCCCCTGGACCACTGCCTTCAGTGGTTCCCACAAAATGGCCGCCGACATCTCCCCATTTTGATTCAACACCACCTATTATATTTCATTATGATCATGGCTGATCAACCAACTCGACAGCCTGAAAACGCCTTCCCCATATCCTTTGAGCCCCTTTGCCCAAAGTGCTACATTGAACTCCTTCTCAAAAACATAGGATGGCGTAGAGGTACTGTCACTGACTGAGCAATCCAGAGACACATGGTAATGCTCTCGGTTCGAATCCCACCACAGCAGATAGTAAAATTTGAATTCAATACTCAAAAGAAATCTGGAATTAATAATCAATGATGACCATGAATCAATTGTCGCAAGAGCCCATTTGATTCCCTAATGACTTAATGAGAGGAAATCTGCTAGCCTTACCTGGTCTGGCCAACATGTGACTCCAGACCAACAGCAATGTGATTGATTCTTAACTGCCCCTCTGAAATGGACCTAGACAGCCTCTCAGTTCAAGGGCAATTAGGGATGGGCAAAAAATGCTGGCATAACCAGCTACACCCACTTCCTATGAATGAATTAAAAACACTCAGGCATTCTCACCAGACCCCAGCCACTCGCTGCGCAACAACATCTTTCCTCATGTAACGTCTGGTTCTTTTGCCACTACCATACATTACCGTTCATTGCTTCTCAAGCCTTTGACAACAACTTATATTTATATGACCCCTTTAATATAACAAACATCCCAAGGTATACGCCACAGATATACTATGAAACAAGTATGATACTGAGCCACATAAGGAGCGTGGTATTGTGGCTCCTTTAAGGGGACAGGCTCCATGGGCCAGGTGACTGGCTTGGGGTCAATCGCGCGGGAATGCATGAACCGCGGCCATTGGGGGAGTTTGTACGGGGCTCTGGAAGCAGGACACTGGGCAGTGTGGACCCGGGAGCTGAAGTGTAAAGACCTATTGTACAGTGTTCTGTGCCTGTTACCTAACTGCCTTTGTCTTTCATCAATAAACCCCTTTGTTAACTATTGGAAGCCAACAGTTTTTGTCTTAAACCACCACAAGGGGATATCAGGTTGGATGACCAAAAAGCTTGGTCAAATAGGTAGGTTTTAAGGACTGTCGAAAAGGAGGAAAAGAAAGTGGAGAGACAAAGGCATTGATCATAGAATTCCTACCCGATCCATTGAGTCTGTACCGATCCTCTGAAAGAGCACCCCACCCGGGTTCACACCCCATCCCACCCCTGTAACCCACCCAACCTTTGGACACCAAGAGATAATTTAGCCTGATTAATCCATCTAACCTGCAGGAAACCCACGCACACACGGGGAGAAAGTGCAAACTCCACACAGATGGTCGCCCAAGGTCGGAATTGAACCCGGGTCTCTGGCGCTGTGAGGCGGCAGTGCTAATCTACTGTGGAGAATTCCACACTTTGGGACCGACCGACTGATGCCAGCGGTGGAGCAATTAAAATTGAGGATTCTGGACAGGCTTGAACTGGAGGAGCATAGATATTCCAGAGGTTTGTACGGCTGGAGGAGTTTACCGAGACAGGGTAAAGCCCAAGATGAGAATTTTAAAGTCAACCCACTGCCTGACCGGGTGTCTAATGTAGGTCATCGAGCATTGGGGTGAGAGGGTAATGAGACTCGAGACAGAAGTTTCCAGTACCAGGGCAGCACGGTGGCGCAGTGGTTAGCACAGCTGCCTCACGGCGCTAAGTTCCCAGGTTCGATCCGGGCTCTGGGTCACTGTACGTGTGGAGTTTGCACATTCTCCCCGTGTTTGCGTGGGTTTTGCCGCCACAACCCAAAGGTGTGCAGGCTAGGTGGATTGGCCACGCTAAATTGCTCCTTAATTGGAAAAAATGAATTGGGTAATCTAAATTTATGTGAAAAAAAAAGAAGTTTCCAGTACCAACCATGACAGGTTTAATTGTGGGTTGGGGGAGCAATGGGGGAACAGTGGGGCAGGAGCTGAAAGCTCGGTTTCCCACCAGGGTACAATGATAGCGAGGACTTGTGTTACTGCCTGCCATGGTGGATCATCATTTCCGCCAGAGGCTGGCCTGAATGGGCTTTGCATGAATGAACCCTGGAACACCATGTGCAGCAGTGGGTGGATGGAGCATCAACCATGACGATCTCCAAGTTGCAGGTACTATTGGATGACGATTGTCGATTTTTGGGGGAGAGGGTGCAACTAGAAGAGAAGGAAAGTATTGAAAAGGTGGGATGGGCATTGAGGCCGAGAGGGGGCTGGGGGCAGGCTGGGGGCAGCAGGAAAAAGAGAGGGATTTTACAAAGGTGGTGGAACAGGTGAGGTGGTATAGGGTGGCAGGTGGGAAGGGTACCAAGTGGCTGGAGTGCGGCTGCTGGCTGGGTGTGTGTAGGTGTGAACAGGTATGCAGGAGAAAGTGGGTGCAGGGACAGGGGAAAGGGGTACAGAGGGAACATCCGTGGTGTCAATAAATGTGTCCTGAGGGATGGAAATGCAGGGGTTCGGTGGTAGGTAGAGATGGGGAGGGTTAAAGGTGCAATGGGAGCCGGTTGGGTGGGATTGGAAAGGCGCCTGTGAAGACGGGTGAAGGGGTACTGAGCGTTGTTGGAGGGATACAGAATGAGAAATGGATTTGCTGGGGAGGTTAGAAGAATGAGGATGGGAAGATCAAGTGCAATACAGGAAGACTCTTTGGGAAAGTAGGGAACTTCATTGTTGACTTGGAGGGTGATGGAAATGGTTGAAGACTAACTGTGGGGAGTTCAAAAGTGATTCCTGAGGAGTCAATGGTTAATTGGAGGGGGGAGATGTTGCAGGGGTTGGGGAGATGCTATTTAACTCAACATAGTATGTCACTAGAACCATGGCTGCTCGAAACTATGCAGAGCCTCGAGTTGGAGATTTCGAGATGCTGCACAGGAGTTAGGCCAGCTCAAGTGGACAAGTGAAGGCAAACCCCAGCACATAGCACTGACAATTCTCAGGCCTTGGGCCAGAAAGTGTAATAGGCAAAGGGTCAGCATGTGTGGGACACCTAAGGTGCACAAGTGCAATGGCAAATATCTTTGCCTCCCTGCACACGCATTATCCCTGAGGCAAATTGACCCAGCCCGGAGAGTCCTTTTGAAGATTGTGGAGGCTTGTGGGGGGGGGGGGGGGGGGGGGGGGGATCCCAGTCTCGCATCCACTTAACTGAGCCAATGACGGATCTAACCAGCTCCCGGCTTGGACCGGCCAACCCGGGAAACCCCACCCAGACAGTGTTTAGTACTGGTCCACACAAATGTGGACAAAGCAGAACAGCACTCAGGGGATAGGATAGGGTTGCACCCTGGCTCTCCTGCTGGCACGGCCAAAGTGCCTAGGTGGCATTGCTAGGCTAGCAGGAGCACTTCCAGTGTTCCACGGTGGCACTGCCAAGGGTCAAGGCCTGAGAGGGTCCATGCCATGAAAGAAAGGATAAGGAGGGGTAGGAAGGGTGGGGTGCGTGCAGGATATGCATGTAAGGGCCTCTGGAAGGCTGGGTGGGGGGGGGGGGGGTTTGAAGGATGCTGGTCCTGGAAGTGATGCCCAAAGGAAGCATAGTAATGTTTATGTTTGCAAAGGGCAGGGGGGGGGGGGGGGGGGCTCAGCGACCCTATAGCACCGTTTCCTCACTCGGGGGGGGGGGGGGATGTGGAGTAGTGCCAATGTGTATGGGGGGGATGACATTGCCCATGGATGGAGGGTGTGGGGGAGCCTCAAACTCACGTAGAGATTGGGGCACCCTTTCATATTGGTGGCCTGGGTTCTGAGGAGACGGTCTGGCCCGCAAGTTCAGCTCCCCAGTGATGAAAATAATTCTAACCCGCTAGCCCGGTGAGAAATTTCCCAGCGGCCAAAAATGTGACTGAAAGCACGATCGAACGGCCACGTTGCTCCTGAAATGCAGCGCACTGTGACGCATCGTGGCCGATAGAAGCCAGGAGACCCCACTCCTGGGATCTACCCGGCTCACAATGCCTCTCGAGATCTAACATGATCTCACAAGATGGCACGATGTGAATCCCACCCATTGTGCCACTCACTGGTTTTAGAACAATAAGAAGTCTTACAACACCAGGTTAAAGTCCAACAGGTTTGTTTCAAACACTAGCTTTCGGAGCGCAGCTCCTTCACCAGGTGCCTCATAGGAGAGTCCAACGCCGGCATCTCCACATCATTAGAACAATAAAGCAGTTCTTTCAGCAATAAAGAGAGTGTATAATCTAACCAAATCAGAACAGAGCACCTGGACGTGCGTGTTTAGCTGGGTGTTTATTGGCGCTCATGGGGAGACCCCATGAATGCCATTCCATCTGGTCACCTTTTGTGGAGACCAATACTGAAGAGCACTTGCCCAAGGTCTCCAAAGCAAAGGGGTTAGATCCCAACACCTCGGGTACTTCAGGGAAATTAATATTAGAGTGAGACTAGCAGCCTCACTCCAATATGCAAATTTGCAAAATAGTGATCCCGCCTACAATGGGCTGGATTCCGATTGCGACGTCTCCCAAGGTCGCGTTAGATCTCGCGAGGCGTGGCTAACCAGGTCGATCCCGGAAGCGGGATCTCCCTGCATTTAACAGCTGCGCCGTGCTGCCTTTATGAATGAAATGAAATGAAAATCGCTTATTGTCACGAGTAGGCTTCAATGAAGTTACTGTGAAAAGCCCCTAGTCGCCACATTCCGGCGCCTGTCCGGGGAGGCTGGAACGGGAATCGAACCGTGCTGCTGGCCTGCTTGGTCTGCTTTAAAAGTCAGCGATTTAGCCGAGTGAGCTAAACCAGCCCCTTTAGGGCACAATGCGGCCAGTAGATCATGCCCAGAGAGAGCACATTCCTTCTCCTTGCAAGGTGTAAACACTTCTTTCCAGCTCTCTCTGAAAGCATTACACAGGAACAAATCGCTGTCAGTTGCCAGGCAGAGTACTGTCCCTGACCAACCACAGGTTGCCTTCCAACTAATAATATCCTCCAAAGCTGGTTCCTAAAATTCACTCGGCACCGACGAGTCTGATTTCTCCCCTCGAAAATACAAAACCTACCAATACACTGTCCTGACACAGAGAAGGTTGACAGTAGATTTATTTACAAGTTTTAACAAGGATCTGCATAATGCAGCATCCCAGTGCAATCCCAGCTGGAACTGCTTTTGACCATTACTCATAACGGTGGTTGTCGCAGATGACCTGCCGTGTGCACACCAGGCGAATGTGGCCCTCACGATTCCCATGACCACAATACCAACAAGGCCTTCAGCTCTCAGCATAATCCTCGGGCAAAGTATCCCATCTGGCAGTGGCTGCGCCCAAGACCTGAACTCTGTCGCGGATCCGCCTCGGGGGTTGCTCAATGGGAGGAAGCCTTGCTGTTCCCGCACCATCCTGTAACCAATAGGAAGTCCGAAAAGGAGGGCAGCCCAAAATATGGACATCATAGTCCAGGGTGCCCTGCAGCTCCTGCACACTTTTCTCTGCATGTTCATGAGAGAGGACAAACTCAATGGCCCACCTCAAGTCTAAAGTAGTATCTGTAACAGCTTTCTCTGCATGGCCATTTTGCTAATGCCACACATCAGCCAATCCCTCAACATCTCTGAGAGTGACAGCCCGAACGCGCAGTGTTCAGCCTGGTGCTGCAAACGGGTCAAGAAGTCCGTGACTGATTCATAGGGGCATGCACCACCATGTTAAAAATATATCCGAGCATAATTACAGAAGACTTGGGGTCATAGTGGTTATAAACCATAGCTAGCAATTCATCAAAAGACTTGTGGTCTGGTGCTGCCGGGTAGTTCAAACACTCTATGATCCCAAACGTCTGGGCCCTGCAGGCGGTCAGGAGAGGAACCTTCTGTCGGTCTTCCCCCACTATACCATTTGCCTGAAAGAAATATCGCATACGTTCCGCAAATTGATTCCAATCCACCAGACCTGCATTGAAGGCCTCCAGTTTCCTGAATAATGCCATTTTATTCAATATGAAATGACGTTTCCCACAGCGAAGGTCCGATGGCGAGGCAAACCGATTGGCGAGTCTGGAGTTTCCATTAATCCTCGTTGCCAGTATATTTACACAGAGAACGCTGACAGTAAATAGAAGAGAGATTTATTTACAAGTATTTACAATGATCTGCGTAACACAGCATCTCACTCCCAGTGCAGTCCGAGCTGGGAGGATGAATATCACCCGGCCCTGATCTGAGCCTGCTTTTAACCTTTGCTAATAATGAGCCCCAGTTGGTAGGCCTCCATCCCCTACCTGGGGAGCTCTTACTCTACGGGTCCCACTGGGAGATCAGTGAAGGTTTCCCCATGGTCCCCGAGGGATGTTATGACAAGGCACATTCTGATTGTGGGTCCAGAGACCAAAAATAATAAAGAGAAAAGAAAAAAAAATGGGAAAAAGGTAATAAATGGGAAGGATTCTTGCAACAGCATGTTGTGTTTTCCTTCTCCTTGTGTTTACTAGCAAATAACATCAAGGCACCAATCATGCACAAGGAATTGGTTATCACAAGAATATGTGGTTTTCTTTATTGGGGAGTTGAGCAATATTGCAAAGTTAGAGAACATGTCCACTTGTCTGATCGGGTTGTTCCCTAACACTGGACCAAGGATGAGTCTGAATCACATGGTACACTGCACTTTTTCCCCTGCAGTAATGTAGACAGAAAATGTACTAAACCCACTTCAATATGTACCATAACAGAGCAGATGCTGACAACCCTGGGCACTCACTGTGGTGCCTATTGAAATGCTCCACCCAATAGGTCAAGGCAGCCGTAGTACATTTTGAACAAACTGCAGTCTGCTCTACGATTGCCCTTGTTGAACCGTGTGCTGCATTGTACTTCCCCACTGGGCTGTGGGGATAAGATGAGACACTGCTGTCATGAGTCATCAGTGTTACATGAGGGAGATATTAGTACAGAAATGAGACCCCAATGTATCAAGAAAGTTAGGGGTTAAACGGACTGAGGGGAAAAAAAACCTGCTAATACAGGGATACGCCCACACATGGCCGAGTTATATTGTCCCAGTCAGACTTAAACTCATTAGTGCACAGGATGCCCCGCCATGCCCACCTTGCTATCAGACCTGTCTGCTTACAGCTTGATGCCTTTTCTCTGACTGTTCACCTGCAGCTACCCGAGAGGGACACATAGGACAAAACCACCCTACATGCTGGAGTCTGGCTCCCTTTGGACATCTCCTCTCCCTGCCTCCAAACATGCCAGTGTCTTACTGTGCTACTGTTTGAGGACCAGACAAGCAGCATCACCCTCTTGCTGTTTGATTATCGGAGCAGTACGCTCTTTTCCCCCACCCTCTTCCTTGCCGTTAGCAGACTGTCCAGCTTTCCTGCTGCCCTCCACTGTGCTGCTAAGTTAGACAAAGACAAAACCTCACCTCAGATCCAAAGGTTCATCAACCTCGCCTGGTGCTTGCCACCTTTAAACTGTCGGAAAACCGTGCCTCAGATTTAATCAGATAGGACTTCATTTGGTGACGGTCCTATTTAATGAGTATTTGTGGTATGCAAATGAAGAATAAATATGTTGCCTGTGCTAGGCAGTATAATGGCCGCTCCGCTGCCAACACACCATCGATTTTTTACTCAAATATTCAACCTGACATCACGATACTGAGATTTTGACTCCCAGCTTATTAAGTCCCTCAGCCTCCTCGTTTCCTGCTCTTACAGGCCCCATTAAATTCTGACCTCCTTACATTTCAACTTGTCATTGGCAGGCCTTGTAATGTATTTTGAGAGGACCCACTTTGCCTTCTCACGCTTCATTTTCCCTGACATCCCTGCGTCATTCCAGTTCCATACATGGGTGCCCATACTCTTTAAGAGACTGACCTGTCTTTGCACATGAGCCTGGGCAGACAGGGTCAGAAGACTGCCTGACTATGGAGACTTCACGTTATAGCCAGATTTTGCTTTCAAACGAGAGCTCACTCAGTGATAGGGATCAGGAGTGGAGAATCCTAATCCAAGTAGGCTGTGGCGGTACGGTATGCAATTGTGATTCAGGTATGTTCCACTACTTGGCTCTGGTAATATATCTGGGGCAACAAGCTAGCACAGTGGTTAGCACAGTTGCTTCACAGCTCCAGAGTCCCAGGTTCGATTCCCGGCTTGGGTCACTGTCTGTTTGGAGTCTGCACGTTCTCCCTGTGTCTGCGTGGGTTTCTTACAGGTGCTCCGGTTTCCTGCGAGTGCTCCAGCTTCCTCCCACAGTCCAAAGATGTGCAGGTTAGGTGGATTGGCCATGTTAAATTACCCGTAGTGTTCAAAAAGATTGGTTTACGGGGATAGGGTGGAGGTGTGGGCTTGGGTAGGGTTTGGCTTAGGGTGCTGTTTCCAAGGGACGGTGCTGACACGATGGGCCGAATGGCCTCCTTCTGCACTGTAAATTGGGACAGTGAGCAATGAGGGCCCTGGAATATGGCGCTGGGAGTAGCAACTTCAGCATTAATAATGAAATTGGTTTGAATGGGCTCTATTCAAACACTTCACGGCCACTGACAGGAGCTGCCATAATTGCAGTTGATTATCTAAATAATGCAGCATCTAAGGTTACTGTCCTAGTTCTAGACTTTTTAACCATTCCTGTCAGTCGCGGCCATTAGTCAATCCACTGAGAAAAAACATTCAAGCAGCACGGTAGCTCAAGTGGATAGCACTGTGGCTTCACAGTGCCAGGGTCCCAGGTTCAATTGCCCGCTGGGTCACTGTCTGTGTGGAGTTTGCACGTTCTCCCCGTGTCTGCGTGGGTTTCCTCCGGGTGCTCTGGTTTCCTCCCACAGTCCAAAGATGTGCAGGTTAGGTGGATTGGCCATGCTAAATTGCCCTTCGTGACCAAAAAAAGGTTAGGTGGGGTTATTGGGTTACGGGGATAGAGTGGAAGTGAGGGCTGAAGTGGGTCGATGCAGACTCAATGGGTCGAATGGCCTCCTTCTGCATTGTATGTTCTATGTTCTAAGTGGGCTTTCATGTCAGCACAGAGTGGCATTCACTGCTTCTTGAAGGCGACAGATTGAATTCAGACACTCAGTCAGCTACTATTGTGTGTGACTTTATTACATTGTCACTCACAATGTCAGCAGGAGGCACATCAATTGTCTTTCCATTGTATTATATCTGACATCAATCAGGGGTTTTATAAGTACTGATCCACAGAGACCGCTATACCCTGTGTCTGTGTACAATAGACTGCGATGATTATGGGCAGCAATGCGTCCCAGTTTTATCCTGTTCTCTGTGTCTCTAATTGGGAACTTGCTTGTTTTCAGAGAGTAGCCACTTAAACTATTCTCGTGACATTACTGAAGAACAGCCCCAATAAATAGCCAGTGGCTCATTTTAATAAAACCTCACCTCTCTTGACCTCTCTCCATTTTATAACACAGAGATAACCAATTAATTCTGAAAAGATTTGACAATCAGACCGTTTGTCATAGCCAGTCAGCAAATAGGGGCTGAAGTATGAGCTGGTGGTGCTGAAAGGGTAGAATGAGATATTTCTTCTTTTGTTCTACTTTAAGTACTGAGGTTGACGACAGGACCATCTTGCCTGATCAGCTGCCTTGGTGGAGACCAGGACTGGCAGCTGGGACCTTGCTGGGTAAAACAATGGAAGGGCCTGTTCAGAGGCTCAAAATGTTTTCCAAACACTGTGGGCGAAATTCTCCGCCCCCCACGACGGGTGGGAGAATAGCGGGAGGGCCTTCCCGACATTTTTGCCGCCCTCCCGCTATTCTCCCACCCCCCCGCCGAAGTCCCGACCCGAATCGCTGCCGCCGTTTTTTTACGGCCGGCAGCGATTCTCAGCTGTTAGATGGGCCGAAGTCCCAGCCCTTTCCGCCGTTTTTACGAACGGCAAACACACCTGGTCTTGCCGTTCGTAAAAACGGCGTCACAAACTCGCTATTAATAACCATGGCACCGATTGGCACGGCCAGGGTGCCATGGGCCCGCGATCGGTGGGCACCGATCGCGGGCAGCGGGCCCGATGCCCGCGCACTACTTGTCCTTCCGCCGCCCCGCAGTATCCATTCGCGGGGCGGCTGAGGGGCAACCCGGCCTGCGCATGCACGGGTTTCGCGCAAAAACGCGATGATGTCACCCGCGCATGCGCGGGTTGGAGTCTTCCAAACTGCGCATGCGCGGCTGACGTCATATGACGCGTCAGCCGGCGCTAACTCCGGCAAGCGGGCTTAACGATTTTCATTAAGCCCGTCTTGCCGGAGCCTACGGCGTCGGGCTGCTAGCCCCGACCGGGGACCAGAATCGGTCCCCGGTCGGGAAGGGGCGCGCTGCCGTATAACCCGCCCGGGTTTTACGGCAGCTTTACGATTTCTCCCGTTTTGGGAGAATCTCGCCCTGTGTTGGGGGAGAGGAATGAAATGAAATGAATGAAAATAGCTTATTGTCACAAGTAGGCTTCAAAGGAAGTTACTGTGAAAAGCCCCTAGTCGCTACATTCCGGTGCCTGTTCGGGAGGCTGATCTGGGAATTGAACCGTGCTGCTGGCCTGCCTTGGTCTGCTTTCAAAGCCAGCGATTTAGCCCTGTGCTAAACAACCCCTGGTGTAGTAATAATGTCAGTGGACTAGTTGATCCGGACCAGATTGAAAGCTCTGGGAAGCACGGATTCAAATCCCACCACAGCAGTTGGTGAAATATAAATTCAATTAATAAAATCTGGTCTCAGTGATGGTGACCATCCGTCATTGATTGTTGTAAAAATCCTTCTGGCTCATTAATACTCTTCAGGGAAAGAAATCTGCCTTCCTTACCTGATCTGGCCTACAGAGTCATATGGACTTGAAACATTCACACTCTCCACAGATGGTGCCAGACCTGCTGAGTTTACCCAACATTTCCTGTTTTTGTTTCAGGTCTGCAGCATCTGCAGCATTTTGCTTTTGAATGAATGAAAATCTCTTATTGTCACAAGTAGGCTTCAAAGGAAGTTACTGTGAAAAGCCCCTAGTCATCACAATCCGGCGCCTGTTCGGGGACGCTGATCCGGGAATTGAACCGTGCTGCTGGCCTGCCTTGGTCTGCTTTAAAAGCCAGCTATTTAGCCCAGCATGCAAAGCTTTTATTGCAAGCTATTTAATGCCCTCCACATTCCTGCATTTGAATCAACCAAATGCCTAATCCTCTGGCTGAATTGCAGCTCTGGCTTCAACTTTGTGTATTTATTTACTTTAATTTTCCTGCTCCTCAACTCGCTTCTGTTCATCATCACCCAAAATATGCCACCTACTCTTCTGAGTTGACAAAGTGTTCAGATTAATTGATCTCAATGAGGAGCAGGTTTGTACAAGGGCCCCTCCAAGGCCAACGCTCACTGCCCAGGTTGGGAGAAGTGACAGGGGCTGACTTTGGATTCCACCCCATCTCATAAAATGAGGATGGAAATAAAAGCAAGTTTTTTAGTCCAGAATCATAGAATTTACAGTGCAGAAGGAGGCCATTCGACCCATCGAGTCTGTACCAGCCTTTGGAAAGAGCACCCTACTAAGCCCACACCTCCACCCTATCCTCGTAACCCAGTAACCCCTCCCAACCTTTTTGGACACTAAGGGCAATTTAGCATGCCAATCCACCTAACCTGCACATATTTGGACTGTGGGAGGAAACCGGAGCACCCGGAGGAAACCCACACAGACACGGGGAGAACATGCAGACTCTGCACAGACAGTGACCCAAGCCGGGTATCGGCCCTGGGACCCTGAAGCTGTGAAGCAACTGATGTACGATCAATCACTATTGAAGCAAGATTGTAGTCCGATTGAAGGCTTTAATGAACAAGTAGTTACCCCAGCAGCTCCGGTACAGAATGACTGCTGTGGGTGAAACACAGGCTCTTATGCTCCGCCTGCTGGGCGGAACCAGTAGGCAGGTTCTACCATTCATACCACAGTATAAGGTACATCCCACCTAGGTACCGTGATACCCCTAATATAGCCTACCACAGCAACAGTGCTAACCACTGTGTTACTGTACACCCCCCCCCCCATATGGCTGTTAATGATTAGCAACAGTATGGCTGTTAATAAGCAGCCCAGGCCCTGTCAGTTGAACCATGACCTCTTGAGTCAGCAGGTGAATTCAGATTGCATTCCGGAGACTTGACAACATCTAGGCTGACACACTTGTGCAGTGCTGAGGGGTCCTGCATAGTCGGAGGTACCATCCCTCAGATGAGGCGTTAAAGAGGGGTTCTCAACCGGGGTCCACATGGAGCCTGGGGGTCCATGTAACATTACTGGGGGTCCACACAAAAAAAATACCAAATTGGGGGTCCACGGTGATATTTTAGTGGTCCATAGAGCAATTCTACTTCAGAACAATTGTTATTACTGAGAATCAAGTAGAAGAAAAAAATGTTTGTTTTCATGATGAATATTCACCTTTCTCTCTCTCTCTCTCGCACTGACAAAGGTCAAAGAGAGATTATAATCTATCTAATTTACCTTGAGGGCTGAAGGGGCTCAGAACCAAAAAGTTGCATTGGCTGTGTTTATTTTTGTGGTACTGTATTCTGAGAAAAAAAAATCCATACCGGTTGATGACAAATGGGTTTATTGTGCTTATTAAATAACCACGGTTGACCTGACGCTTATGCCACGTTTCTCCTTGACAAGTTTAATGAATGATTTAACACAGTAATCACTAGAAACTGTGTATATTTGATATGAATTGGTTATTTTTAGAGTAATTTAATTCAATTTAGTCAGTAAAAAGTTTTTTTCATTACTTTTCATATTAGAATAAGTTTGGCAACGTACGAAAATACCGCAAATCCGTTTCCAACCCTCACGGTAAGGTAGATGGACTTTAGGATTAGTTTACCACGCATATAAGAAGCTTTTTTTTCTGTGGAATGGCTATGGGGGTCCACAAAAGTGGAAAAGGGGTCCATGGGTTAAAAAAGGTTGAGAACTCCTGCGTTAAACTGAGAACCCCCATCTCACTCCCCCTCCACTTCACCACCGCACACATCCCCGAACCCCAGCCTTCTCAGATAAAATATTCCTCAGCACTATTTCAAAGAAGAACAGGGAAGTTTTCCCTGTGCCAACTTTATCCCTCAACTAACCTCAGTGGCGCCATACTATCTGGTCATTGATGTTTGTGGCAGCTTGCTGTGCACAGATTGGTGACCACATTTCCATATTACCCCAGTGGCTGCACTTTTCAAGAGAACTTCATTGGTTGTAAAGCACTTTGGGACATCCTGAAGTCATGAAAGGCATCATATAAATGCTAGCTCTCTTCTTAATCGATGCGTTGTGCATTTAAAAATGTATCGGTTCTTCTCCCAATTTCAGCCCCTTTAACAATTGATATTATCCAGCTCTATTAACTGCTTCTTCATTCCTCTCTCCCTAAAATTAGCAGCCTCTGCTGTACTCTTCCCAGTTGCAGTAAGTCAGATGCCAAAATCCATTATGTCATTGGATGCTGGTTCCAACTTATTCTTCACTGACTGAGGCAGCTGTGGTATTGAACAAAACCAGGCCCAGAGTTACCTACCTCGCATTCTCAATGGTTGGGTCAAAACACAACCCACAAACGTGTCCGGGAATTGAATGCTTTAGTTCCTGCTCCGATTAAAACTAATTTTCCAGTGATTAGAACATTCATGATGATTGTGCACTCCAACATAGCTCCCTGATTTGTTGAACAACTCGCCACCCTTAACCTGTCTCCAGTCAGTGACCCAGAGCACATCATCTCAGTTCAAAACATCCCTGCCATGTTAGGCTCTAATTATTTCCTTTCTTGACATTGTTATGGGCCAGGGTTTAGAGAACCCCAAAGTGTATCATGGAGTTCACCTGACCCACTACTTTTACTAGATTGTGCTTTGGGGAGCACATGGCCCTCTTGGCATGTGTGGTACACTAGAAATGGAAAAATATTTCTTAAAGCAAAACAATGTTTATTCTATGAACTCAAGTTAACCTTTTTAAAACATACAGTGAACATCTTAGCAACCATCAATTCAAATGCAATCTCCAAAGAATACGACACTAAGTAATCCTTAATAACTTCCCAAACAACATCCAGAAGACTTTAAAAAAAACCTTTAAACAGAAGCACATCAGGTTAAAGTCACTACTGTTAATAGTTTTAAATCACCATGATTGATTCACAGCCTTTAGATTACAGAGAGAGATTCATACACCTTCTCGCTGTGACTGCAGCTATCCAGCTCTGAAAACGAAGCTAAAACACACCCTGCAGCAAACAGCCGAAAACGAAACTAAAAAGCTGGCAGACAGCCCAGCTCCACCCACTCTCTGACATCACTGCAGTAATAAACACCCATTTCTTAAAGGTACTGTCACTACAGATACTTATATACACACCCATTTATAAACATCCATTTCTTAAAGGTACTCTCACATGACAACATACAAAACTGACCTTCTCCTCCCTTATCCTTTCTCTCCTTACATGAACGGTCAATGTACTTTGAGAGGTAGGCGATCATGTCATGTCATTATTAAGGCAGTAATGTCTGTAATGCCAGAATTCTTGTCCCCAACTAAGTGTTAAGCTCACCTCACATTTTCCTAATGCTCTTATCATGGTGCACATTCATTTGAGACAGTTACCTCCATTGCTTTTTATGGTGCTTCTCAGCATTCACACTCACCCCATCTCTCCTCCTGCCTAAGCATCGTATTTTAACCCTGCTATAAATCCCTGCTTTCAAAGTGGTTGCTATGCAAACACATTCTGTGCTCGGTGTTTTGTGATCGCTAACTGATCCTCCCTCACCCATACATTGTGAGGATTGGCAGCAGCGATAATGTTCGATAAAAGAGCTTGCAGTCTGTGGCAGATAGTGGAATAGTTCAGCGCCAACAGTAGTGTGTAATCTCCTGTCTCAGTTTTATAATGCGGTTATGTTATGAGGGAATAGTCTCTTAAAACAGAGACAAACAGCCCCTAACAGACCTTGTAAAGTTTTTATGGTCCCTCCACTTCAGCTCGATATAAAATATAGATGCACTGATTTTACAGAATTTAAATATTCATTCACAGTAAAGTGGGTAAAGGGATGTTCACAGACTTCTTTTCAAGTGTTCTGGCAGATGTGTGGCCTTTTACAGAGTTGCTGTCTAGTATCACTGCAGGGTTCAGCTCGAACTCACTGAAATAAAGGCAGCTGCTGATTTGATCACTGCCTAGGCCAGTCATGGAGATGACTCATCAGGGAAAGGGTGAATCTGTGCAAAGTGTTAGGCATTAATAAGCCAATATTCAGGATTGGCCTAAATTGACGATAGGTTGGCCAACTCTGGACGGAAAGATTTTGTCACCTGACTGCTTACCTCCAAGAGCCTTCTCCTATCAATCACTCCTTTTTTATAATCAATGGAAGGATTCAAAGAAGATGGAAAAAGACCCCAACTTCTTGGAGGCGCGGTAGCACAGTGGTTAACACTGTTACTTCACAGTGCCAGGGTCCCAGGTTCGATTCCCGCTTGGGTCACTCTCTGTTCACGTCTGCGTGGGTTTCCTCCGGATGCTCCGGTTTCCTCCCACAAGTCCCGAAAGACATACTTGTTAGGTGAATTGGACGTTCTAAATTCTCCCTCAGTGTACCTGAGCAAATGGCGGACTGTGGCGATTAGGAGATTTTCACAGTAACTTCATTGGAGTGTGAATGTAAGGCGACTTGTCACGATAACAAAGATTATTATTATTATTTTGATTTTCTCATGATATTTTTTTGTCCTGGGCTGCTCACTGTTGTCGGTATCCAAATGATATCAATCTGTAATTCGCACAGGACTGGGAGCCCTGCTGACTTGATCAATGCTGCCACCAAGAGTCAGAGAACAGAGAGACTGGCTGCAAATCCAGAAGATGGCAGAGCTGAGCAGTACTGTCAGGGTAAGGCTGGTGTGACAGGTCCCTTTACCAAGGAGCTGCCCCGATAACAATTACTGCCAATCACTCCCTCATTGACCAATGCAAAGCATCTGCGCATTCTTATAACGGTCAGAGTGCACCAGACGGACACAAGTACAATCTGCAAGTCACAACTGAAACTGGAGTCCTAAAGGAGCATCGCGCAGCGAATCTAAGTTAAACTTGCTGCACTCTACATGTTTAACTACAGACTCATTATGTGGTTTGTGTTTCTCCAAGAGGGAGCTCCCTTGGGTTCAATTCCATAGACCACTTCTATGAGCAACCTGCCATCTGGTATGATCTGGAACCTTACCTGCCTGTTTGGTGAATCAAACTCCGGAGACCGTCCTTTTGACTCACATCACTCACATCACCTCCTCACCTTTGAAAGGCAGAAGAATAAGGAGAGTTAGAATGTGGATTCAGCTATTTGCAGGACTTCAGCTGAATGAATGAACAGTACTCAATGAAAATAATGTATTACACACCAATATATAAATTAGGAGCGGGAGCAGGCCATTCGGCCCCTTGAGCCTGCTAATCTTACTGTGGTTTCAACCCCACATTCCGTCTACCCACAAAAACCTTTGACTCCCTTGTTAGTCAAGAAGCAACCCACCTCTGCCTTAAAAATATTCAATGTTGAGGGCAGCAGGGGGCACAGTGGTTAGCACTTCAGCCTACGGTATTGAGGACCCAGGTTCGAATCCTGGCTCTGGGTCACTGTCCGTGTGGAGTTTGCACATTCTCCCTGTTTCTGCGTGGGTTTCACCCCCACAACCTAAAGATGTCCAGGGTAGGTGGATTGGCCACACTAAATTGCCCCTTAATTGGAAAAAAAAACTAATTGGGTACTCTAAAGTTATTTTTTAAAAATATTCAATGTTCCTCTCTCCACCGCTCCCTGAGAAAGTGAGTTCCACAGACTCATGACCCTCTGAGAGAAATTCTAGGCGGGATTCTTCCAACGGGAGTTTAAGTTCCGACGCCGGAGTAAAAACCGGAGTGTTTTACTCCGGTGTTGGCGCCCGTTCCCAGATCCCTATTCTCCCCCCTCCGTGGGGCTAGCAGGGGCGCCGCGTGAATCGTGCCATGCCGCCCCACCACCCTCACGCGATTCTTCCACCCCCCCGATACCAGCGCTGCGCGAATCATGCCGGGCCGCTCGGAGAATCCGCGCGGCCGACCCCAGAACCCCGGCGCCATGTTGGTGAGGGGCCGGAGCACTCCGCGAGGTTACCGCGCATGCGCTAGTTTCAGTCTCCACCCAGTCAAGTCCCCCAGGATCTTACACGCTTCAGTAAGAACACCTCGTTCTTCTAAACTCCAATAGAAACATGCCGAGCCTGTCCAACCTTTCCAGATAGGATAATTTCCTTGTTCAAGGAATCACCAAGGAAACCTTCTCTGAACTTCAAATCATTTATGCCCCATTTGTTATGAGCCAGGGTTGAGAGAACCCCAAAGTGTATCATGGAGTTCACCTGACCCACAAATTTTAATAGATTGTGGCTTTGGGAGCACACGGGCCTACTTTACACATGTGATGCAACAGAGATTTGCAGTACTTTTAAATTAAAACAATATTCATTTATGAAACCAGTTAACACTTTATAAACCCACAGTAAACATCTTAACAACTATCAACACCAAGAAATCCCCCAAAGAATACAGTGCTCTATAAGTAACTCTTAATCTTTCCTTGCAACATCCATAAGACAAAATAAAATCCTTTTCACAGAAAGACAGGTTTAACTTCTCTACAGAAACGGGTATTATTTTTAAAGGTACTCTCACATGACATATCTTAAATAACGAGATGAAAACTGTCCAGAGTACTCCAAATGTGATTTCACCAACACCCTATATCAGGGTTTTCCTAAGTGTGGGTCACAACCCGCGGGTGGGTCATGGACAGGTGTCGGGAAGGGCATGGAGTGATCAGTCGGAGTGATCCCACAGTGTTCCAGATGGGGGAGAAACGCCCAATTGCCGCTATTGACTTTTACATTAAGTATGGTGGCCGCAGCTGCCTTTTAAGTGAAAATGAATGAAGTTGTGTGAAGTCTTCTGGCAGAAGTGGCAGCAAAGAGCAGGTTACATGCCCTGCACATCCAATTGTCATCAATCACCTTGTACATGCTTTTGGTGCCAAATCACGGAGGAGAGCTGTTTCTATTTTCTAGCTGCTGGCAAGAGGACTGTGAAGCTAAATCATTTTCTTAGAAGTAAGAGATGGCCAGACACTCAAATAGGCAGTGAACCTACTGGATAGAATCTCACAACAGAACCTGCGGGAGAGAGCTGTTTGGGAGTGTCCAGGGCAGGAAGGGGCAGTGCTTATGTTAGCTCTGTACAGATCTCCAGTGACTCTGATTAACAGCCTACAAAGAAGAAACTCAAGTCGGAAACAAAACAGTATAAAGATGATTTCTTGAGGTATGGTTTTGTCAATTGTGCCAATGCAAAAAGGATGCAAAGCTTACGTGTGTTATATGCAGGGAAGTACTGGTAAATGAGAGAAGAAGTTTTGGATTTTGAAAGAGAAGTCAGGGGTGAAAAATTCCTTTTAAGGTTGAGACTCCCAGAGACACATTTTAATTTAGACATGACTCCAAATTAAAAGATACACTGTTTGCTGATCTGTGATACCACATCAAAAACACTCCAAAAGCCCATGAGGCTTATACCTGCATACTTTTTGTGATTAATGTACCAGGACACTCAGATACCTCTGTACCTGAGAGTTCTGCAATTTCTTTCCATTTAAATAACATGCTACTTTTCTATTCTTCCTGCCAAAGTGAACAAGTTCACATTTCACATCTCATACTCCAGCTGCCAATTTTCCCCCCACTCATTTTGCCTATCTATGTCCTTTTTCTGACTCCTTGGGTGGGGTTCTCCAGTTTAGAAACTAGCTGTTGATGCCGGGACTGAATCGGTGGACTTCTACAGCACCTAAATTGGCGTCAGTCCCGGAGCAATTCTTGTTCCTTTAATGGTCTAGCACCAATCAAGTGGAACTCGATTGATTCCAATGAAAAATGGGGCGGGATTCTCCCAGCCCTGGACCAGGCCAGAGAATCCCCGCGACCGGGCCACGCCGCCCCGATGCCGGCATGCGATTCTCCGCAGAGCGTTCAAATGTGGTATACGGGCGGTCCGCCTTGCGAATGGGGAGCTGGTGGTGGGCAGATTTCAGGTCCACGGTCGAAAAGACCCGATACTGTGCAATCCGATTGACCACATCAGATACCGTGGGAGTGGGTACATTTCGAGCTACGTGTACCAATTGATGGTCTGACTGTAGTCAACGACCATCCTGTTTTTCCCCCCAGTTTTCACAACTACCACTTGGGCTCTCCAGGGGCTGTTGCTGGCCTCGATGATGCCTTCCCGCAGCAGCCGCTGGACCTCAGACCTGATGAAGGTCTTGTCCTGGGCACTGTACGGTCTGCTCCTGGTGGCGACGGGTTTGCAATCCGGGGTGAGGTTTGCAAACAGAGAAGGCGGGTTGACCTTAAGGGTCGTGAGACCACATGCAGTAAGGGGTGGTAGGGGCATGCCAAATTTCAGGGTTAGACTTTGGAGGTAGCACTGGAAGTCCAGGCTGAGTAGTAAGGCAGCGCAGAGGTTGGGGAGGATGTCGTAGAGCCGGAAGTTGCTGAACTCTATGCCCTGGATGGTGAGGGTGGTGGTGGAGCACCCCCGGATCTCCACGGAGTGGGATCCGGTGGCCAGGGAGATTCTCTGGTTAATGGGTTGTACCGTGAGGGAGCAGTGCCATACTGTATCGGGGTGGATGAAGCTCTCTGTGCTCCCGGAGTCAAGAAGGCATGATGTCTTGTGCCCATCGACCTGTACCGTCGTTGACGCGGTTGTGAGGTTGTGCGACCGGGACTGGTCAATCGTGATGGAGGCGAGCTGTAGCTGGTGTTGGAGGGCCCCTGGCTGGTCAGCGGTGGTTGCAGGCGATGAGTGACCCGATGAGGTGCCTGACGAGCAGGGGTCCTGAGGTGGGGAAGATGGCGGCGCCCACGGGGCGCACGTGGCGGACAGCGTTAAAGATGGCGGTGCCCACGGACCGCACGAGGCCTGATGGGGGTAAGATGGCGGCGCCCACGGACCACACGTGTCCTGAGGCGAGGAAGATGGCGGCGCCCACGGGCCGCACGTGGGGGGTGCAGGTACAATGGCCTGGTTACAGCGGCGATCGAGCGGGCCTGGCACACAGCAGCGAAATTTCCTTTCTTCCTGCAGGCCTTGCAGAGTGGGCTCCGCGTCGGGCAGCGCTGCCGGGGGTGCTTTGTTTGTCCACAGCAGTAGCACTTTGGTCCCCCGGGGCTGGTTGGCTGCTGCGTGGCGCAGGCTTGGGGTTGGCTGGGGGCGGTCGCTGGTGGGGTCCACGATGGGGTGTTCGCTGGTGGGGTCCACGATGTCCAGGAGGGGGGGACGCCCTGCGGTCAGGGGCGTACGCTTGTACATTATGGAGGCGACCGTTAGTGAAATCGCGAGTTTCTTGGTCGCCACGAGGTTAAGGGTAGCCCCTTCTAAGAGACGCTGGTGGATGTACTCCGACCCTATGCCCGTAATGAATGCGTCCCTGATTAGCAGTTCGGAATGTTCAATGGCCAAAATGGCCTGGCAATCACAGACTCACCGGGGAGATGATGCCCCGTTGACAGGAGGTGCCTGGATACAGCTTGTTGGTCTGCTGGGTGTAGTTCTCTTTCAGCCAGCAGCGCCATGGCCTCAGCGTAGGTAGGCGCGTCCCGGATGAGGGGAAAGATATCGGAGCTCAGCCGTGTATAGAGGATCTGGAGTTTCTGTGCCTCTGTGGGTGGTTCTTCACAGATCCGATGAGGACTTCAAAGCAAGCTAGCCAGTGGGTGAAGGCCGACTTGGCATTGTCTGCCTGAGGGTGCAGCTGCAGGCAATCTGGCTTGATGCGGAGGTCCATCGTTGTAACATCTCTGCATAATAAATTGATGCACTATCAATTACGACGAGACGAGAGTAGAGTGTAATCGAGGCTTTATTAAGCAGAGATGTGTTGCCTCCTGCAGCTGCTGCCGAAATGGCTGCAGCTCGGTGAGCCCACACATTTATACTCCGCCTACTGGGCAGAGCCAGCAGGCAGGGATCTACCCCCGTACCTGTAGTACAGGAGCCTTACCGTATTACATCTCATATGTGATATATACAACAGTGGTGACTACCGCAATTACCACAGAGAGAGAGGAGACCATAGGGGGACTGCTGGAGCTGCAGCCCCTCACCATCACAGAGCAGCAGGTGGGCACGGAGAGAGGGCAGTCGCCGAGGTGGAGATCGGCATCGGGCAAGCAAGTGAGTCCCCGCTGAGTAGTGGTGTCCCTATGGCAGGTATGGCATGGCCCCAACCCCACCTCCTTCAGACCACCCCCACACCACTCCCTCACCGCCCCCAGACCGCCTCACCTGCTTCACACCATCCACCACCCTAAACCGCAATCAAATCATGAGTCATGTTTTGTGTCTTGCAGGATCACCTGGTGACGAGGCGGGTCCTTTTGGTTCCCTCCGCTCCCAACACCAAGCAGATTCCAGCATTGAGACGGCAACTCAGAGCAAAGGGAGCCCCCAAATGCTAACCCAAGACACCCCGGAGCACCAGTCCGGGACAACGCCATCTTTCCGTCACAGCTGCCTCTGACATCCTCCACCATCCCAGAAACACTAAACTCGGTTGGGCATGTTAGTGAAGAGGCTCCTGGGGCACTATCTGGTGCACACCAGACGTGTGCAATTTGAATTCAATAAATATCTGGAATTAAAAATGTCCAATGATAAGCATGAAACTATTGTCGATTGTCAGAAAAACCCATCTGGTTTACTAATGTCTGCAGTCCTTACCAGGTCTGCCTACATGTGATTCAAGGACCACAACAATGTGGTAGACTCTTAACTGCCCTCTCAAGTGCAATTGGGGATGGGCAATAAATGCTGGCACAGCCTACAATGCCCACGTCCCATGAACGAATAAAAAAATCCTGGTTGGATTCTTAAGTCCATTGTCTGTAGGGGATGAAAAGCAGACATGCTAGCATGATGTGTATTCCCGTGCCCAACCAGGTCAAATGGGTTACACGTGACCCGGCCTGCACTGCGGCTGCTGACCCCGCATGTCCCCCTACCCCCCTCTCCACCATCCCCATACCCACCCCCGGCCGTTCCCCCGGCACTCTGCACGCCACACATCTGGACGCGCTGGTGACTGGCACCGTAGGGGACTCTGGTCCCAGCACGCGTCCATTCTGACAGGGATACTGGTGGCTGGCACTACGCATGCCAGAGGTACGCTCTGTGGCCCCTGTGCGACTCCCCCTTGGATGGGCCGTGTGCCACTCTGTTGTGGGGGGGCAGTGGAGTGTGGTTTCGTGGCACCCATACGGCCAGTGTCACTCTGCGCAAACTACGGCCCACGGTGGGCGGTCAGTGCGGTGCGTAGATTGCTTTGATGCCGCTGACGAGGCACCGGAACATGGTATTCCATCCGGCACCGACCACCATTTTTGGCTACCACGCGATTCTCCACCCAATCTCGTTTTGAAATTCTAGATGGAGAATCTCACCCCTTGCACCCTCGTCACATCTTAACTTCCTATCTCTGGCCCCTTATACCCTCGTCACATCTTACCTTCCTATCTCTCACACCTTATACCCTCTTCACATCTTACCTTCCGATCTCTCACACCTTATACCCTCTTCACATCTTACCTTCCTATCTCTCGCTCCTTGCACCTTCTTCACATCTTATCTTCCTATCTCTCACCCCTTATACCCTCTTCACATCTTACCTTCCTATCTCTCACCCCTTATACCCTCTTCACATCTTACCTTCCTATCTCTCACCCCTTATACCCTCTTCACATCTTACCTTCCTATCTCTGGCTCCTTATACCCTCTTCACATCTTACCTTCCTATCTCTCGCCCCGTATACCCTCTTCACATCTTAACTTCCTATCTCTGGCCCCTTATACCCTCGTCACATCTTACCTTCCTATCGCTCACCCCTTATACCCTCTTCACATCTTACCTTCCTATCTCTCGCTCCTTGCACCTTCTTCACATCTTATCTTCCTATCTCTGGCCCCTTATACCCTCTTCACATCTTACCTTCCTATCTCTCACCCCTTATACCCTCTTCACATCTTACCTTCCTATCTCTCACCCCTTATACCCTCTTCACATCTTACCTTCCTATCTCTGGCTCCTTATACCCTCTTCACATCTTACCTTCCTATCTCTCGCCCCGTATACCCTCTTCACATCTTACCTTCCTATCTCTGGCCCCTTATACCCTCTTCACATCTTACCTTCCTATCTCTGGCCCCTTATACCCTCGTCACATCTTACCTTCCTATCTCTCGCTCCTTATACCCTCTTCACATCTTACCTTCCTATCTCTGGCCCCTTATACCCTCTTCACATCTTACCTTCCTATCTCTCGCCCCTTATACCCTCGTCACATCTTACCTTCCTATCTCTGGCCCCTTATACCCTCTTCACATCTTACCTTCCTATCTCTGGCCCCTTATACACTCTTCACATCTTACCTTCCTATCTCTGGCCCCTTATACCCTCTTCACATCTTACCTTCCTATCTCTGGCCCCTTATACACTCTTCACATCTTACCTTCCTATCTCTGGCTCCTTATACCCTCTTCACATCTTACTTTCCTATCTCTGGCCCCGTATACCCTCTTCACATCTTACCTTCCTATCTCTCGCCCCTTATACCCTCTTCACATCTTACCTTCCTATCTCTCGCCCCTTGCACCTTCTTCACATCTTACCTTCCTATCTCTCGCTCCTTGCATCTTCTTCACATCTTACCTTCCTATCTCTCACCCCGTACACCCTCTTCACATCTTACCTTCCTATCTCTCACCCCTTATACCCACTTCACATCTTACCTTCCTGTCTCTGGCCCCTTATACCTTCTTCACATCTTACCTTCCTATCTCTCGCCCCTTATACCTTCTTCACATCTTACCTTCCTATCTCTGGCCCCTTACACCCTCGTCACATCTTGCCTTCCTATCTCTCGCCCCTTATACCATCTTCACATCTTACCTTCCTATCTCTGGCCCCTTATGCCCTCTTCACATCTTACCTTCCTATCTCTCACCCCTTATACCCTCTTCACATCTTACCTTCCTTTCTCTCGCCCCTTATACCCTCTTCACATTTTACCTTCCTATCTCTGGCCCCTTATACCCTCTTCACATCTTACCTTTCTATCTCTCGCCCCTTATACCCTCTTTACATCTTACCTTCCTATCTCTCACCCCTTATACCCTCTTCACATCTTACCTTCCTATCTCTGGCACCTTATACCCTCGTCACATCTTACCTTCCTATCTCTGGCCCCTTATACCCTCTTCACATCTTACCTTCCTATCTCTCGCCCCTTATACCTTCTTCAAATCTTACCTTCCTATCTCTGGCCCCTTATACCTTCTTCACATCTTACCTTCCTATCTCTGGCCCCTTATATCCTCTTCACAATTTACCTTCCTATCTCTGGCCCCTTATACCCTCTTCACATCTTACCTTCCTATCTCTCACCCCTTATACCCTCTTCACATCTTACCTTCCTATCTCTCACCCCTTATACCCTCTTCACATCTTACCTTCCTATCTCTGGCTCCTTATACCCTCTTCACATCTTACCTTCCTATCTCTCGCCCCGTATACCCTCTTCACATCTTAACTTCCTATCTCTGGCCCCTTATACCCTCGTCACATCTTACCTTCCTATCGCTAACCCCTTATACCCTCTTCACATCTTACCTTCCTATCTCTCGCTCCTTGCACCTTCTTCACATCTTATCTTCCTATCTCTGGCCCCTTATACCCTCTTCACATCTTACCTTCCTATCTCTCACCCCTTATACCCTCTTCACATCTTACCTTCCTATCTCTCACCCCTTATACCCTCTTCACATCTTACCTTCCTATCTCTGGCTCCTTATACCCTCTTCACATCTTACCTTCCTATCTCTCGCCCCTTATACCCTCGTCACATCTTACCTTCCTATCTCTGGCCCCTTATACCCTCTTCACATCTTACCTTCCTATCTCTCGCTCCTTGCACCTTCTTCACATCTTACCTTCCTATCTGTCGCCCCTTATACCCCACGTCACATCTTACCATCCTATCTCTCGCCCCGTATACCCTCTTCACATCTTACCTTCCTATCTCTGGCCCCTTATACCCTCGTCACATCTTACCTTCCTATCTCTGGCCCCTTATACCCTCTTCACATCTTACCTTCCTATCTCTCACTCCTTATACCCTCTTCACATCTTACCTTCCTATCGCTCACCCCTTATACCCTCTTCACATCTTACCTTCCTATCTCTCGCTCCTTGCACCTTCTTCACATCTTATCTTCCTATCTCTGGCCCCTTATACCCTCTTCACATCTTACCTTCCTATCTCTCACCTCTTATACCCTCTTCACATCTTACCTTCCTATCTCTCACCCCTTATACCCTCTTCACATCTTACCTTCCTATCTCTGGCTCCTTATACCCTCTTCACATCTTACCTTCCTATCTCTCGCCCCTTATACCCTCGTCACATCTTACCTTCCTATCTCTGGCCCCTTATACCCTCTTCACATCTTACCTTCCTATCTTTCGCTCCTTGCACCTTCTTCACATCTTACCTTCCTATCTCTCGCCCCTTATACCCTCGTCACATCTTACCTTCCTATCTCTCGCCCCTTATACCCCACGTCACATCTTACCATCCTATCTCTCGCCCCGTATACCCTCTTCACATCTTACCTTCCTATCTCTGGCCCCTTATACCCTCGTCACATCTTACCTCCCTATCTCTGGCCCCTTATACCCTCTTCACATCTTACCTTCCTATCTCTCACTCCTTATACCCTCTTCACATCTTACCTTCCTATCTCTGGCCCCTTATACCCTCGTCACATCTTACCTTCCTATCTATCTCAATATCATCAGCAAATTTAACTACTGGTCCTCTCATCCAAGTCATTGATGTAATTAGTAAAAAAGTGAGGCCCCAGCAGTGATTCTTGCGGCACTCCACTTCTCACATCTTGCCAACCTGAAAATGACTCATTTATGTTCACTTTCATAATCTAGGTGTTCCTGACTACATTAGTAACTCAGTGACATCCTCTTGGCCAATATCTTGCATCCTGTTCTGCCCTTGATTATAGGTTGACCTCCTCCTCCATAGTTTGATTGCTTGTTCCTCAAGGTGTCTAATATTTATGATCTTGGAGGTCCCAGCAGGACTGTAATGAAAGGATTTCACTGACCTGAACAGCTGTGATAATCTGAAACTCTGAATTAAGAAGACAACGGAATGCTATACACTGCTGGCCACTAACTATACAGTGTTCACTCTATCTGCACTCTGTCCCTGTCATAAAGGACGTCTGCATCTAAGAGCTAAGATAAGGATTGGTCTTAAACATTTGTCCAATCAACCTGAGACAGATCAATATCTTAAAGAGAATGTGCTATGACTGCAGCCTGGAAATTGGGCACTGAACTGTACATTACAGTGTTAATGTCAGGTCATTCAATTGAAGCCCTTTGTATTCATGTGGACCTGTCCAAACGCCCTGTTGCCTTTTTTTCAATTCATCAGTAACTCAATTAAGAATACAGGAGAGCCCGCCAGGGGCAACATCAGGCATACTGAAAAATTAGGTGTCAACCTGGAGAAGCTGCAACACAGAACTACTTGTGTGCCAAACAGCATGGGCAACAGGTAATAGATAGGGCTAAGTGATTCCACAACTAACGCATCAGATCTAAGCTCTGCAGTCCTGCCACATCTAGCCGTGAATGGTGGTGGACAAGTAAACGACTCACTGGCGGAGAAGGCTCCACAAATATCGCGAAACTCAATGATGGAGGATTAGGGCAACACGGTAGCACTAGTGGATAGCACTGTGGCTTCACAGCGGCAGGGACCCAGGTTCGATTCCCCACTGGGTCACTGTGCGGAGTCTGCACGTTCTCCCAGTGTTTGCCTGGGTTTCCTCCGGGTGCTCTGGTTTCCTCCCACAGTCCAAAGACCTGCAGGTTAGGTGGATTGGCCATGCTAAATTGCCCTTAGTGACCAAAAAGGTTAGGAGGGGTTATTGGGTTACGGGGATACGGTGGAAGTGAGGGCTTAAGTGGGTGGTTGCAGATCGATGGGCCAAATGGACTCATTCTGCACTGTATGTTCTATGTTCTATGAGCCCAGCACATATGTGCAAGAGACAAGGTTGAGGCATTCGCAACAATCTTCAGCCAGAAGTGTCGAGTGGATGATCCAACTCGGTCTCCTCCGGAAGTCCCCAGCATCACAGATGTCAGTCTTCAGCCAATGCAATTCACTCCATGTGACACCAAGAAATGGCTGAAGACACTGAAAAGACTATGGGCCCTGACAATATTCCGGCAATAGTACTGAAGACTTATGCTCCAGAACTTGCTGCACCCCTAGCCAAGCTGTTCCAGTACAGCTAGAGCACTGGCATCTACCTGACAATGTGGAAAATTTCTCAGGTATGTCCTGTACTCAAGAAATCCAACACCACCAATTCTGCCCTATCAGTCTACTCTCCATCATCAGCAAAGTGATGGAAGAGGTCACCACCAGTGCTGTCCAGTGGCACTTACTCATCAATAACCTGAGGAACCTTGGCAGTATGTTCATTTTGACCATCTGCATCCTCCCCGCCAGGGAAAGCGGGAGCGCATCCCATCTCTGTAGGTCCTTTTTAACTTCCTCCACCAGGCTGGCCAAATTCTACTTATGGATCCATGCCCAGTCATGGGCTATCTGGATCCCCAGGTAATGGAATTTGTTTTGGGCTCGTTTGAATGATAGTCCCTCCATCTCTGTCCCTTCACCAGTCGTGCTCACCGGGAATGCCTCACTCTTGCCCAGGTTGAGTTTGTAGCCCAAGGAGGCTCCAAACTCTTCCAGCAGTTGCATGATTGATTTCAGGCTGTTCTGGGGTCCGAAACGTAGAGGAGCAGGTCATCCGTATAGAGCGACAGTCTGTGCTCTCTGCCCCCTCATTGGATGCCTTTCCAGCTTTTCACATCTCACAGGGCGATTGCCAGGGGTTCAATTGCCAGGGCAAACAGGAGCAGGGGCAGTGTGCATCCCTGCCTTGAGCCCATGTGTAGCTGGAAATAGTCAGAGCTGGCGGTGTTGGCCCGAACGCTTGCCTTGGGGGCGTTGTACAAGAGTTTTACCCATGAGGTGAACCTCGACCCTCGTCCAAACCACTCCAGCACCTTTATGAGGTACTTCCATTCGACTCTCTGGAAGGTCTTTTCTGCATCCAGGGAGACGATTACCTTTGGTGTTCTTTCCCCGGATGGGGTCATTATCACGTTCAGCAGCCACCTGATAGAACATAGAACATAAAACAGTACAGCACAGAACAGGCCCTTCGGCCCTCGATGCTGTGCCGAGCAATGATCACCCTACTCAAACCCACGTATCCACCCTATACCCGTAACCCAACAACCCCCCTCCCCTTAACCTTACTTTTTAGGACACTACAGGCAATTTAGCATGGCCAATCCACCTAACCCGCACATCTTTGGACTGTGGGAGGAAACCGGAGCACCCGGAGGAAATCCACGCACACACGGGGAGGACGTGCAGACTCCACACAGACAGTGACCCAGCCGGGAACCGAACCTGGGACCCTGGAGCTGTGAAGCATTTATGCTAACCACCATGCTACTGTGCTGCCCCCTAATGTTTGCAGTTAGCTGCCATACCCTTGACAAAGCCTGTCTGGTCCTCCGCGACCACCTCTGGTACGCAGTTCTTCAATATCTTGGCCAAGACTTTTGCGAATATCTTCGCGTCTACATTGAGTAACGAAATGGGTGAGGGCTGGGGGGACCAGTGGGGAGTGGCCAGGAGGTGGCCAGGGGTGGCTTGTGGGGCCGCATAGATAGAGCATCAGGTCTACGCATGACCGGCGCCATGTTGTACGCCACAACCGCTGTAAGTCATCGCCATGCGAATGGACGGCCATGGACCCGGGTATTCTACGGCCATTTTCGGCGTGGAGCCGGGAGTCTCACCTGGTGCCGGTGCTAGCCCCTCACTAGTCCCAGAATCGGTGAGGATTCTGCGCCAATTTTGGTGTCGTAAAACGCCCACAAATTCTGCATTCCAGCCGGTACTTAGCCGCTGAAATGGAGAATCCAGCCCATGGGATCACTGAGTTTTGAGCTGAATAGCATCAAATTGGGGAGATATCAAATCCCTTCCGAAAGGGAAAGAGGAAACTATCAGGGCAGGAGGATTATCTTCGGGCCACTCTATGTGGCTGGTTTCAGAGATGTCCTAGTGAAAGGCTGGGGTATGGTAAGAAGGCTTTGAATTTGTAAGAAAGGGAAATGGAAGAACCAGCACATAAGTTAACTTACTTTCATTATCACTGCAACAAGAGAACGGAAAACTGCCTTGCTTTGGAAACCCTGAGCGAGCACTGGTTACCATTTGTTTCCATAAACGTGGGCCAGGCGTACCAGCACTGGAGGGTCTTCCAAGTGGATGGGGGCCTCTGGCCGGTCGGGGACCATGGCAGTTCCACCCTGGTGCCTCTATGGGAGTGCCAGGGTGCCCAGCTTGTACTGTCAGGCTGGCAGGGGCACTGCCAGGGTGCCAGGCTGACAGTGCCAAGGTGTCCACGTGGCATCATGCATGTTCCAGGGAACAGACCCAGGGTGCCCTGATCTTATGAGGTGGGGTACAGGGTGCTCGATTACTATTGGTAAGTTTGGGCAGTTCAGAGGCCGCGGTGTGGTGTCTAGAGATTGGGACGGCATTTTTAAATGCTGCCCTGATCTCTTCCTGCACTGGTGAGCAGAGGAAATGGGACTAAGTGTGGCATCAGCAGGGTGTTCCTTGCCGAGGCAGAGAAATTAAGCAAAGTCTCATTTAATAGCGGGGTCATTCTCGGCACTGTACGACAGGAGACACCTGGCTAAACGCGCTTGACACAGGATTCTGTTTAATTTCCGTCAAATTGTGCCAGGATTTTAACCTTGAAAAGTGTGAGTTGATACACTTTGGAAGGAGTAATTTGACCAGGAAGTATTCAATGAACGACATAACACTAGGGATTTGTGAGAAACAAAGGTATCTTGGCATGTTTGCCCATAGATCTCTGAAGGCAGAAGAGCATGTTAATAGGGTGAAAAAGGCATATGTCCTTTATCAAGAGGCATAGAGGAGATTCACCAGTGTGTTGCCTGGGATGGAGCATTTAAGTTATGAAGGGAGGTTGGATAAGCCTGAGTTATTTTTATTGGATCAGAGAAGACTGAGGGCAACCTGATTGGGGTGTACAAGATTATAAGGGGCATGGACAGGGTGGATTGGGAGCATCTGTTCCCCCTTAGTTGAAGGGCCAGTCATGAGGGGACAGAAGTTCAAGGTGAGGGATGGATGTGAGGAGGAGCCTTTTTACCCAGACATTCTGGGTGGCGCCAGTCTGGAATGCACTGCCTGGGAGGGTGGTAGAGGCAGTTTGCCTCAAATCCTTTAAAAAGTACTTGGATGAACACAAGGCATGCCATAACATTTAAGGCTACTGACAAGTGCTGGTAAATGGGATGAGATATGTCAGTCAGGTGTTTTTCACCTGTCAGTGCATACTTGATGGGCTGAAGTGCCTCTTCTGCACTATGTGATTCTTGGTGTTAAAACTAGCCTCAATAGCAGAGACCATGAAAATATCACTGATTGTGGTAAAGATCCATTAAATGTCCTTTGGGGAAAGGTCCCCTCCTTACCTGATCTGGCCTACATTTCACTCCAGGTCCACAGCAGCATGACTGACTCTTAACTCTCATCTGGGCTGGATTCTCCCCTACCCGGCATGACGGAGGGTCCCGGCGTAGGGGAGTGGCGCCAACCACTCAGGGGTCGGGCCTCCCCAAAGGTGGGGAATTCTCCACACCTTTGGGGGCTAGCCCCGCGCCGGAGCGGTTGGCACCAGAAGACTGGCGCAAAAAAACGGGGCCCCCGGCAGCGGGGCTGGCCGAAAGGCTTTCGCCGGTCGGCGCATGCGCCGGCAGTGATGTCAGCGGCAGCTGGCCGCTGACGTCACTGCTGGCGCATGCGCGATGTGGGTTTCTCTTCCGCTTCCGCCATGGCGGAGGCCGTGGCGGCCGCGGAAGGAGAAATAGTGCACCCAGGGCACTGGCCCGCAGTCTGAGCGGGGGGCCCCGATCGCGGGCCAGGCCACCGTGGGGGCATCCCCCGGGGTTCGATCGCCCAGCGCCCCTCCCCCCAGGACCCCGGGGCCCGCCCACGCCACTGATCCCGCCGTTACAGAGGTGGTTCAAACCTCGGCAGCGGGAGAGGCCTCCCAGCGGCGGGACTTCGGCCCATTCGGGCCGGAGAATCACCGCAGGGGCCTTGCCGATCGGAGTGGCGAGATTCCCGCCACCGCTACTTCCCGGGTGGCGGAGAATCTCTGCCACGGCGGGGGCGGGATTTCCGGCGGCCACAGGCGATTCTCCAACCCTGCTGGGGGTCGGAGAATTTCGACCATGTGTTCAGTTCAAGGGCAATTAGGGATGGGCAACAAACGCTGGCTTTGCTGGAACTGACCACATCCCATGAAAAAGTGTGTTATAAAAAATGTTTAATACACCACCAGCCTCAGCAGCTTTTTGAGAAAGATTTTCAGATTTCCATTACCCTAACAATGAGCCGTCACAGAGAGGCCCAGTTGAAGACTTGGATTCGCAGCAAATGCCGCCAGTTTGCGAGCCAGCCCCATAACTCTCTTGCTGTCCTGTCAGCAACGTGCGCCAGCCTTTCTGGGAAGTCAGCCAGTCTTAGCTGCATGTCAGCTTCCAGCTTCCATTCCGCTCACAGCCACAGCTCTTCCCTGCTGCTGTCAAATCAATCGCGTCAGCTTTTTATTCTTCCCAGGGGCTGCCGGAGTCTCAGCATGCCTGTGCAAGCACCAGCTCTCCGTACGTCCTCTGACAAATTCCCATTGAATCCTCTGCTCCCAACTGTGTTTGTTGGAAGCACAGAGTGGGGAGGGTGAGGAGAATGGGGTTGAGAAAGAGGGAAGAGATGACCCCAAACCAGGGCAAGATGTGAGGACAAGGGGGAACCTTAGTTCCGGTGGAGCTGGCGTCCTGCTATCTGCCACTTTACCAAACATGTTCTCACTTAAGTGCCATGGCAGGGAGTTGCACAGTAAATATTGTGATGAATCTCCTGCAACAGGCAGGGATTCAGATGAGAAGTAATAAAATAACTGGAACAAGGTGCCGTCCATGCCACATTCTGCAGTGAGATTAGCCCTTTTCACCACTGCGTTAATTTACAGCATGGGTAGCAAGTTTTGCAGGATTTTGTGGTGCTCAGGGGCTGTGCCTGTAGCTTGCTGTTTCTGGTCTGAGGGGAATAGTCTGTGGATATCAAATAATGTAAACAAAGACAGCATGAGGCATCTTCGAACTGAATGGGGTACAGTGGCTTGCAGTGTTACTGTAGGCAGCAATTACATTTGCCAATCTGTCCATGCAGTATCTAACACAGTAATGCATCTCATGATGTTGGCCTTATTGCATCAGTGTCTTTGTACACCATGCCGGAATATAATCAAAGCATTTCAATAGAGTAACAGAGGGAACAAATATAACAGGAGCTGTGCTGTAAAGCGATAATGCTGTCAGAACAGAAGCAGTACAGTAATATCATGGAAACAAATAATTAATATAACAGGCTGGAATGTAATAATACTACATTATACCGAGAGAACATTGCTCAGTAAGAGATGATAATGTCAGAGTAATATAACAGAACCACACTGAACTGTAACAGTCTCCGCTCTGTAACATAAAGGCATAATTATACGATGAGGGAAACAACGTTGTAATATAACTGAAGCCGCAATGTTATATTACAGAGGCATTGCCATTTGATAATGGAGGCAGTTCTGCAATTTAATAAAAAACATTCTATAATGGAATGGAAGCTCAGTTGCACAATATTGTCTAATACACCACAAATAAACGTGGAATATAGCAGAAGCAATGCTGTGACATTAGCAGGTATTGTTGTAATATTTCTCACTCTTGGGGATGTGTGCATTCCCAGCAGGCCAGTATTTATTGACTATCCCAAATTGCTCTTGAGAAAGTTGTGGTGAGCCACCTTCATGAATTGCTGGGCCATCTCGGAGGTTAGAAGTGGTTACATAGAAGTTAGAAGTGGTTTTATTTCTTCTAACTTTCTCGGAGTAATAATTTTTTTTTTTAAATTTAGAGTACCCAATTCATTTTTTCCAATTAAGGGGCAATTTAACATGGCCAATCCACCTAGCCTGCACATCTTTTTGGGTTCTGGGGGCGAAACCCACGCAAACACGGGGTGAATCTGCAAACTCCATACGGACTGCTCCAGAACCGGGATCGAACCTGGGACCTCGGCGCCGTGAGACAACAGGGCTAACCCACTGCGCCACCGTGCTGCCTTCTCGGAGTAATTATTAACGTAACCTTGGCAGAACCATCTGAAGTGCACGATATAAATCACTTTGCCACATGGTTCCCAGTGCAGCACAATTGTCTCATGTCATAAAGTGGGCAGTTGTATGTGATAATAGTTGTAGCATTAAAATAACAACAAAGGGATGACCAAATGTTTCATCAAAGAGTTGACTGTTATGGAGCATCTCAAAAAGAGAAGGTGGTGCACAGGCAGATGAGCTTAGGGAGGGAATGTTCCAGGACATACAGTCCAGGTGGCTGAAGGTACATCAGCCAATGGTGGTGGGAAAGGAGGGAGATTTCCAAGTGGCAGGTGTCAGACGAATGGAGAGACAAGGGGGAATAGGGGGGAGGGGTGGGGGTGTTGATGGGGAGAAGGGCGCAGCACTGGGAAATGTTGCAGATATGGGCCGGGATTCTCCGCTACCCAGCAGAGTGGGGGGTCCCGGCAGGATGGAGTGGCGTAAACCACTCCGGCGTCGGGCCGCCCCAAAGGTGCGGATTTCTCTCCACCTTTAGGGGCCGAGCCCTAACCTTGAGGGGCTAGGCCCACGCCGGAGTGGTTGGCGCTCTACCTGCCGGCGGGAAAGGCCTTTGGCGCCACGCCAGCCAGGGCCATAAGACCATAAGACATAGGAGTGGAAGTAAGGCCATTCGGCCCATCGAGTCCACTCCGCCATTCAATCATGGCTGATGGGCATTTCAATCCACCTACCAGCATTCTCCCCGTAGCCCTTAATTCCTCGCGACATCAAGAATTTATCTATCTCTGCCTTGAAGCCATTTAGCGTCCCGGCCTCCACTGCACTCCGCAGCAATGAAGGGACTTCGCCGACAGGCGGAAGTCCGTGCGTGCGCCGGAGCGTCAGCAGCTGCTGACGTCATCCCCACTCATGCGAAGGGAAGGGGGTCACTTCCGCGTCCGCCGTCATGAAGACTATGGCCAACGCGGAAGGAAAAGAGTGCCCCCACGGCACAGGCCCGCCCCCGCCGATCAGTGGGCCCCGATCGCAGGCCAGGCCACCGTGGGGGCACCCCCCGGGGCCAGATCGACCCCCCCCCCCCCAGGACTCCGGAGCCTGCCCGCGCCGCCAGTCCCGCCGGTAAGGGAGGTGTTGTGATCCCCGCCGGCGGGACCGGCATGACAGCAGCGGGACTTCGGCCCATCGCGGGCCGGAGAATTGCCGGTGGGGGGGGCCGCCGACGGGCGCGGCGCGATTCGTGCCCCCGCCGAATCTGTGGTGCCGGAGACTTCGGGAGACGGCGGGGGCGGGATTGACGCCGCCCCCCGGCGATTCTCTGACCCGGCGGGGGGGCCGGAGAATCCAGCCCATGGTGTGAAACCATGGAGGGATTTAAACAGAGGATGAGAATTTGTGCCAACAGGGGTAATCAGGTAATTCGATATGGAAAGCAGAGTTTCAGAGAAACTGAATGGGAGGTTTTTCACATTCAACGCACAAGAGGCAACCACGCGAGCAATTCCACAGTCAGGCTCAATACTCTGGAGCAACTGCAGACCTGTGGGTACCTCCTCCAAGGACGAAGGGGAAGGCTGACCACATTACCTGATGTGTGGGCAGAGAACACGCAGTGGACAGGACCACCAGAACTGGTGGAGAGAACTCCGCCCAGGGCAGCCAGTGAGGTCACCACGAGCCAGGGCCTTGCGTGTGGCCTACCGGAAGAAGACAATATGATGCAGCTGAACTGCATCACAATCCTGAAGGTGGTGACGATCCAGGATGCAGAGGCATTCTCTGGTGATGGACATGGGAGCCGCCTTCTGTATCGGTGGCCAGCAGCTGTTTCGCCAACATCGTACAGTGATCTTACTACTAACACTGACAGACACCAAGGCCAGGTTGGCAACCTATACAGGCAAACCGCTGAGCATCGTGGGAGTCACTATGACCCTGCAGACATAGGGACAACGAAAGGTCAGGCTATTGTCAGCCATAGTTCAGCGACCGGGACCCAATCTGCTGGACCATGCTGGTTATGTGTCCTCCGTTTTGATTGGCAGCACATTTTCCGGATTGTCACGGGAAACTTGTATGAAGTCCTGGGCAAGTACGCAGAAGTATTCCAGGAGGATCTGGGAAGAATAAAGGGGGCCAAAGCTTGTATCCACCTGCAACCAGATATCAACCCAGATATTTTAGGGCAAGGCCTGTTCCTTGTGCCTTCCTCACCAAAGTTGACGTAGAGCTGCAGCGTCTAAAGCAGGGTTTTTCAAAGTGTAGGTCACGATGCAAAGGTGGATCTCAGACAGGTGTCGCGAGGGTTGCCGAGCAATCAGCTGCTCCGTTCCCACGGTGGACCCGATCACGGGAGAAGCGCCCAATGGCTGCTATCATCTTTTACATTGAGAATGGCGGCTGCTGCCACCTTTTAAATGAAATGAGGCTGTGTGGAATCTTCTGACCAGAAACGGCAGAAGAGAGCAGGTCAGCGTGCCCTGCATGCACTCATGACGTCAGACGCCCTCGCGGTATGTGCTTTTGGCACCAAATCACAGAACAGTGTTGCTTCCATTTCCAGCTGCTGGCAAACAAGGCAGGTGAAGAGTAATTGTTTTCTTAAAAGTAAGAGATTTAAAAAAAATAAATTTGAGTACCCAATTCATTTTTTTCAATGAATGGGCAATTTAGTGTGGCCAATTGACCGGCCCTACACAGCTTTGGGTTGTGGGGGCGAAGCCCATGCAAGTACGGGGAGAATATACAAACTCCCACACAGACAGTGACCCAGAGGCAGGATCAAACCTGGGACCTCGGTGCCTTGAGGCAGCAATGCTAACCACTGTGCCACCGTGCTGCCTTAAAAGTAAGAGATGACCAGAGACTCAAATAGGCAGTTTACCTATTGGACAAGATCTCATAACATAATCTGCTGGGAAGAGCTGCAAAGGAGAGTCCATGGCAAGACAGAGCGGTATTAGTGTTAGCTCTGTACAGAGCTCCAGAGTCTCTGATTAACAGCCTCCAAAGAAGAAGCTTAACTTGTGAAGAAAGCAGTATAAAAGATTATTTCTGGAGGTATGGTTTTGTTAATTGTGTGAATGAAAATGAGGATGCAGAGCTCATGTGTGTTATATGCAGGGATTTCTGGCAAATGAGAGGAGAGGTTTCATATTTTGAAAGAAAAGTGGTGGGTGAAAAATTCCTTTTGAGTTGAGACCCCAGAGTCCAAGTTAAAAGACTATGCTACCATAGCTTACGTGTGATTAAAAACATGCCAGAAGTCCATGAGGCTGTGAGCATTCTGGTGTAGTATCTCCCAGGAGTACCCAGTGCTGAGTAAAATAAGCATTTGTTGCCATTGCACTTCACGACGACCTACAATTGCGAAGTTGGATTTTCTGTTTCCATAAAGGTGAAGATGGCACAAAGGAGCTGGGTGAAGTCTGCACCTGATATACGCGTTGCCCTCTCCTCCTTTGAACCTGATTCAAGTGAGATTTTGAGAACCAAGCAAGTTCCCCTTTCACATTAAAGATAAGTAAATGTGGTGTGTGTCACGAAGATCGGTCGACGTAGGTCGCTAAGATTGGTTGGTTGGCAAAAATGAGTCCCGGGTAAAAAGTTTGAAGAACACTGGCCTAAAGGATCTTGGAATCATATGCCAAGTACGATTTTTGGAGTGGGCCGCACCCATAGTACCAGTTATGAAGCCGAACAGGTCTGTCCGGCTCTGCGGAGATTACCAATTCATGGTGAACAAGGCTTCACATGTGCACTGTTATACGATGTCCAGAGTGGAAGACAGATATGCGAAACTCACAGGAGGGTGTTCCTTTACAAACCTTGATTTGAGCCATGCCTATTTACAGATGGAACTGGACTTCGCATCCAGGACATTATGCAACCATAAACACCCACAAGAGATTATTTGAGTATACTCACCCCCTGTTCAGTGTCTCGCCAGCTCCAGCAATCTTCCAAAGAGTAATGGAAGGCATTCTTCAAGGGCTGCTAAAAGGAGCTACATACTTGGATGATTTGTTCATCATGGGTACCAGCACAAGGAATACATGGAAAGCCTGGAGGAAGTGCTCAGACGGTTCTCAAAGTTGGCCCCAGCTGAAGAGGAGCAAATGCATTTCAGAGCAAAGGCGGTAACGTACTTGGGGTACAGGGTGGACAGAGATGGCCTGCACCCTTGGAGGAGAAGGTTCAGGCCATAAAAGGGGCCACAAGACTGAGGAATGCTACTGAACTCTGATGATACTTGGACCGCGTGAATTATTATGGAAAATTAATCTCAAACTTGGCCACCCTATCAGCACCCCTCCACAGACTGCTAAAGAAGAACCAAAAGTGGCTTTGGGATGTCACACAGGAAGAAGCATTCGCCAGGGTGAAGAGACTTCTGTCAGCCTTGCAACTCCTCACTCAGTATCACCCATCACGATTGCTAGTCCTGACCTGTAGTGCCTCTCTCTTTGGCATCGGGGCAGTGCTGGCACACAGATGAGGTGATGGCACGAAGCGCATTATTGCTTTTGCAATGAGAACTGTGGCAGATGGAGAACATCTCTATGCCCAAGTAGAAAAGGAAGGCTTGGCGGTGATATTTGGGGTCAAGAAGTTCTATCAGTATGTCTACTGTTATCCATCACAAGCCATTGCTAGGTCTCTTTAAAGAGGACAAGGGGATTCCCCCCATTGCCTGGATTCAGCATTGAACTCTCTTGCTCGCAGCATATGAGTGCTTGTTCCAACATAGCCCAAGTACACAGATAGCCCACGCTGAAGCCCTTAATCATCTCCTGCTGCCCGTGAATCCGCCATCCCCATCAATGGCAGACAAAGTTTTGCTGACCCTGAATTTTATGGATACTCTGCCGGTGACAGCTGTTCAGGTTCGACATGGACACATGGAGATCCTAAATTGGCGAAACACCACCACATGCTATTATATGGCGGATTACAGGGGACTCACCCAGTAGCCCAGAAACTCCAAGAGCTAAACATGGAGGATGGTATCATCCTCTGGGGGGGCTCATGTGGTCATCCCACTGTCAGGGTGGAGGCTCTCCTGAAGTAATTACACAGTGGTCACCCTTGCGCCTTGAAAATGAGATGCTGGCTCGAAGCTACACCTGGTGGCCTTGTGTCGATGGGGACATAAAGTGAGTCATAGGCTGTTTCATGGCATGTCAGGAGCGACCAAAAGCTCATGCCGGTGGCCTCCCTTCACCTTTGGAATGGCCAGGGCATCTCTGGGTGAGACTGCATGCTAATTTCACCAGGCCTTTTATGGGATTCATGTTTCTCATCATTGTAGACGCCCACTCAAAATGAGTCGACATTTATAAAATGAACTCACAACGTTATGGGACACTGCTGAGGAGCTGAGATGCTCGTCCAGCACTCACTGGGTCCCTGAAGTCACGGAATTCCTGACATCTTGGTGATGGACAATGACATTTCATTCACAAGCAAAGAGTTTGCCACATTCACTGAGCTGGATGGATTTTATTGAGTTTAAATTCCATCACCTGCCGCGGTGGAACTCAAACCCAGGTCCCCAGATCTTCACCCTAAGTCTCTGGATTACTAGTCCAACGACAATACCACTATGCCACCTCCTCCCCTTTAACCTCTATCTACCCAACCTCCAAGCACCATCTGCCCATATGGGGCAGAGTTTGCCGATCACACATTGGACTTATCAACCATCTCAGAATCCATCGAACTGGAGTGGAAGTAGATCACTCAGTCCTGAGGGACTGCCTAAAATGTGTGTGTGATCTTGCAGGCATAAGCATAACACAACCACTTGCCAATTTTATGCATCAGTTTTTTAAAAGTGACAAAAGTGAGCAATGTATTCATCTGGCATAGCTAGTACTTCAGAAGTACTAAAAGTCTCAATGAGCCATATCACATTAGGGTGAATCCAGGTGTCAACCCAAATAGCATCAAAACCCGGGGCACCGAGACACATTTAAAGTGGCTGAGGTGAGAGAAAATGCACATATATTGTGGAAAAGAGAATGGGCATATTTGGACTTACAACTGAGGCAGCTGAACACCGAATGAAGCCATCGATATAACATAAACACTTTCAGATGTCGGAGCTAGGTGAGGTCATGGGCAAACTAGCTGCAGACAAGTTGTGGTTATTGGCAAGTTGTGCTGACAGAGTTGACACTGCACTTTGCTGAACAACATTAAACACTCCTTTGGGAAGCCTCTTATCAGAAAAAAAGAACAGCAGACAGGACATGTTTCACGGGCATATTTAACCAACTGTTTGGTCGCACAGATGGAAAGAGGGTTAAGTTTGGCCATATTCTGTCACTGAGACAGGAAGTCAAACAGCTCAATTACAGGTTACAGCAAGCACTAACAACAGGCAGACTTTAGAATAATCCTTGGCAGAAAAGTGCAAAATTGAAATTAAGAAAACCGGGTTTTTCCACAAGAACAATGATATTTAATCTTACTACAGCTGATGCAAAGCCTAAGCGATGTATTATGACAATCGCGAGCATGCGGAAAATTGACATTTCTTCAACTGTGTTACTTTTATATATTTGTTCTGTCATGTGAGAGTAACTTCAAGAAATGGGTGTTTATAAATGGGTGTGTATAAATATCTGTAGTGAGAGAACCTTTAGGAAATGGGTGTTTACTACTGCAGTGATGTCAGAGAGTGGGTGGAGCTGGGTTATCTGTCAGCTTTTTACTTTTGTTTTAGGCTGTTTGCTGCAGGGTATGTTTTAGTTTTGTTTTCAGAGTTGGATAGCTGCAGTCACAGCCAGAATGTGTATGAATCTCTCTCTGTAATCTAAAGGCTGTGAATCTATCCTGGTGATTTAAAACTAATAACATTTGTGACTTTAACCTGATGTGCTTCTGGTAAAAGATGTTTTAAGTCATAGAATTTACAGTGCAGAAGGAGCCCATTCAGCCCATCGAGTCTGCACTGGCTCTTTGAAAGAGCACCCTACCCAAGCCCACACCTCCATCCTATCCCCATAATCCAATAACCCGACTCAACACTAAGGGCAATTTTGGACACTAAGGGCAATTTAGCATGGCCAATCCACCTAACCTGCACATCTTTGGATTGTGGGAGGAAACTGGAGCACCCGGAGGAAACCCACACACTCACGGGGAGAACGTGCAGACTCCGCAGAGACAGTGAACCAAGCCAGGAATCGAACCTGGGACCCTGGAGGTGTGAAGCAATTGTGCTAAACACAATGCTACCATGCTGCCCTAGTCATATGGGTGTTAAAAGGAAAGCTTAAAGGTTTACTTAGTTTTGTAGTCTTTGGGGGTTGTATTTGAATTAATTGTTGCGAAGATGTTCACTTTATGTTTTAAAAAGGTTAACCTGAGTTCATAGAATAAACATTGTTTTGCTTTAAAAAATACTTTTCCATTTCTGCTGTACCACACCTGTAGAGTGGGCCGTGTGCTCCCCATACCACAATCTAGTAAAAGTTGTGGGTCAGGTGAACTCCATGATGCACTTTGGGATTCTCTAAACCCTGGCCCATAACAGTTCACGGGACAGGGACATCACTGGCTGGTACAGCAATTATTACCCATCCCTAAGTGCTGGGCCATTTCAGAGGGCATATAATTTGTCCCCATTGAGTATCCCCCTGCTGTGGATCTGGAGTCACATTTTTACAACAATGGTTTCATGGTCAAAATTAGACTTAATTACAGATTTTTATTGAATTCAAATTTCACCATCTGCCATGGCAGGAATCGAAACCTAGTTCTTTGAATTACTAATCGAGTGACAATATCATTATGCCACTGCCTACTGTGATGAATGTAGGAATTTCAGATATGTTTTGTTAAAATTTAGTGTGTATCTGACTGCTGCAGTAATTTTTGAAAAAAATCTTAGTTTAAAAGACAGATACTGTGGCTACAAAGGGGCAATTGAAACATCGTAAAAAATGAAATCATCATTCATTCCAACTATGTGTATTGTTTACCAGAAGTTGTGCTAATGGAATTTTGTTTATATGAAGAAGGTTCCCTGGGGAGTAGATAATTACAGACATTGTGTTTAGCTTTAGTAAGATGATGTAGTTAATGGGAGTTCCCAGGGGCTGAATCGGCCAAGTGTTTAAGCAGTCAAGTGTTGAGTTAAGTTAAATAGATTGGGATGTGAACAGACCAGCAGCTTCTCTCAAAACAGTTCAAGATTTGCCTGTGAACAGGACAGGAGCTTTTAGCCAAATGCTGATAAGTCAAACAGTAGTCTGAGACAGACAAGAATCTGCAGGCTGTTTCCTGACCAGATTTCTCTCTCTCCCTAATCAGTTTTTTAAGAGGAACTCTATTCAGATGTACAGCAGGTAACCCTGTGTTTGCTAACTGTATTTAAAAGTGGATTTTGACCTGAGATGGGTCTTGCTTGAGTGGAGATAAAACATAGCAGTATGAAATTAGTGTTTCATTTTAATGTTAAGCATTGTTTAACTGGTAACTGTAAGGTTTTTTTAATGATGGTAAAGTTAGTAATAATGTGTTAATAATAAAGTTCATTTTAATACACCAATCCCGACTTATGCCTGGAATCACTCCTGGAGCAAAGTACTCTTTCCTCATTAACTAAAATATTGGGATTTCTGTCTGGTATCCCAGCAACTGCTAGGGTCTGGTCTGGGATCATAATAAAATTGGGGGCTCTATACCGGGATTTGAAAGCATAATTCCTTGTTTGGCTGTTGAACTTAAAGACAGCGAGTGTGTGTGGAACTGATGCTCTCTTTCAGGTGTTGATGTTTAAATAGGGAGTGACTGGTACAATGGCTCTCTCTCTACTGCAAGTAGTTTCTTGGGTGTGGAAGAAGTACTTGAGGTAGCTTACAAAGCATGGCTAAAATAAAGCTTTTGGGTTTGGTGATCAAGCTGCAGTTGACCTTACCTGAAGGGGTGAGGAAGATGGAGATAATACAAGCAATAGGTCAGCATTTAATTTTGCTGGAAACACAGCCTGAATCATGTGAGCTAGCGAGAATTAAATTACAAATGAAACAATTAGAAATGCAGGAAAAAGGTAAATGGAAAGTGAGTTACTCAGTGAGAAGAGGCGAGCGTTACCGTGCCTTGAAGGTCCTTTGCCCCGTCTTCTAGGATCCGCTGCCGGATGTACGTGGATCGGATACCGGACACGAAAGCATCACAAATGTGTAAGTTCATGTGGACTTCTGCCGTCACCTCTTTATGGTCGCAGTTCCTAGCGAGCGCAGTGAGTCTCTCCAAGTATTCGTCTAGCATTTCCCCGGAGCGCTGGCGACAGGTCGAGAGCAAATATCTGGCGTGTACCTCGTTTATCAGCTTTCCGAAGCGCTTCTGTAGTATTTCGACCGCAGTTTCGTACTTCGTAGCTTTCCCGATCACGGAGGTGAGTCGGTGGCCCACCCGGGCATGCAGTAAGCTCAGCCTGCGAGGGCCGTCAACTTCAGTCTCTGAGGAATTCAGATACGCCTCAAAGCACCAGAGCCAGTATTTTAAAATTTCAGCGGCCTCCGCCAACTAAGCGTCTAGATTGAGCTTCTCCGGCTTTAGACCGCTGTCCATCTTGATGTAGTCTGGTAATTAAATTGAGATACCCTCAATTACGACTCAGGAGAGAAGATTGGTAATTCAAAAGCTTTACTTACCAAAGAACCAGACAGCTGCTGAGAAGTGTGCTCACAGCACGCTGCCCACTGAACGTAACCTGATATACAGTTCCCTGGGGCGGAGCCGGAGGTGGAGTCCCCCAGGGTTCCAAACCCGGTCTTAAAGGGGCCATCGCATTAAAGGCACAGTTATACAGTTATCATTCATCACAGAAAGAAATAGAACTGAAGAAATTGGAAATGAAAGAAAAAGAGAGAAAGACAATTGCAGAAGAAAAGGAAACAGAGAGGGCTTTTTAGAAGGAAATAGAAATAAGGAAACTTGAGGTGGAAATGGAAAGATTGGAAAAGGAAGAAAGGGAGTTGGAAAGGAAAAAAGGATATCAACTTAAATGCTGGAGTTAAAGGCAGAACCTGAGGAAAGTTTAGAGGAAGGATTAACACTTCTTTGTCAAAAGCCTAGTGGGGTTATGTTTAAATATATTCAAGCACGGCCAGAGCTTGATGAGAAGGACATGTAAGCTTTTTTTGTTTCTATTGAGAAAGTGGCTCATGACCATGTGGGTACTGTTGGTTCAAACAAATTTAGAACTAGTGAAGAGTTTGTTCATCACTATCAGAGGAGGTGTCTAGGGATTATGATGAGATGATAAAAGCCATATTAAGTGCATACGATCTGGTGCCAGAAGCCTACAGACAGAAATTTAGAAATCTAAAGAAAGAACCTGGTCAGATATAGAATTTGAAATCATTAAACAAAATAATTTTGGTAGGTTGATAAGAGCATTAAAAATAAACCAAACATATGACACTCTTAGGGAAATTATTTTTTGGAAGGACTTAAATATTCACTTCCCGCAGTCGTGAGAATTATGTGGAAGAGCAAAGGGGTAAAACAACTCGACTGGCAGCAGAACTGACAGTTGAGTTTGAATTAGTTCATAAACTAAGGTCTGGTTTCAACATCAATTCCAATCTGTGAAGGATAGATAGAAGCTGGGGAAATAAATAATTTACAGGTGGTCAAGTCAAAGGAAGTCTAGTTGGAGATATAAAGGAGAGTTTGCCTCAAGTTTAAAAGAAAATCTATGATAGTGGAAGGGAGATAAGAAAACTGAAGCGTTTTCATTGTAATAAAGTTGGACACATGAAGTTGCAGTGTTGGTTGCTTAAGTAAAGTACCGGGAAGACAGAACCATTAAAACAAAGTCGGTGGGGTTTATTAAAGTGGAAACGAAGCTATTGTCCCAGTGGAAGAGGTGCAGCAGAGTGTGCAGCCTGTTCTGAGGTTGGTGGATAAGCAGATGCCAGATATTTTAAAATATTTTATTTCTGAGGGTATGGTTTACTTATGTGTGCAAGGTGGAGTAGGTAAGGAGATTAAGATCTTTACGAATACAGAAGCATATCAATCTTTAATGGTTAGAGATAATGAGAAATATAGTTCAGAAGGAGTATTGCCAGAAAAAAGTGGTAATATGTGGAATTAGCGTGAAAGGAGTACTATGTAAGGTTCGAGAGTCTGGTGAAAAGTGGTGAAGTGGTGGTCAGAGTAATAGAGAAATTACCTTTTTCAGGGGTACAAGTTAAAGATATAGTTGGAGCACAAGTGGGAGTGATGTCTATTGTGGATGAAATGCTGGTGGAATTTCAAACAACTGAGGTGTTGAAAGAAGCATATCCTGAGGTGTTCCCTGATTTTATTGGGACAAGATCACAAAGCCATAGGTTGAGACAGGAGGCGGAGAACTCAAGGAGTACAGATAGAGAGGCAGTGGTTAAGTTATCAGAAACAACCTTTGACCAGATGGTTGTTAAAGAACAAGAGCAGGTGGTGGATGAAGCGGAAATCTTCAGTTCAAGAAGATGGTAGAATTACAGCGGAAGGGTTCAGAGGTAAAGCAATTGTTTGAGACAGCATATTTGTCAATAGAATCTAAGTGTATACTGGAGTGTTGTTATATTAGAAACAATGTATTAATGAAGAAATGAAGACCTTTATATAATCAGGCAGGTGAGAAATGGGCACAAGTTCATCAAGTGGTATTTCTGGTGGGTTATAGAAAGAACATTTTGCAGGCAGCACATGAGGTTACATTTGGGGGTCACTTAGGATTAAGAAAATCACAAGCAAACATACAAAAACATTTTTATTGGCCTAGACTGCTTAAAAATGTAGTTGAATTTTGTCGTACATGTCACACATGTCAGGCACGATAGCACAGTGGTTAGCACTGTTAATTCACAGCGCCAGGGATTTGGGTTCAATTCCCGGGTTGGGTCACTGTGAGGAGACTGCACATTCTCCCCGTATCTGCGTGAGTTTCCTCCGGGTGCTCTGGTTTCCTCCCACAAGTTCTGGAAGACATGTTTGTCAGGTGAATTGGACATTCTGAACGCTCCCTCAGTGTGCCCAAACAGGCGCCAGAGTGTGGCGACTAGGGGATTTTCACAGTAAATTCATTGCAGTGTTAATGTAAGCCTACTTGTGACACTAATAAAGATTATTATTATAGGGAACCGTCAAGCAGTAATCACACCAGTACCCCTAATACCTATTACACCATTTGAGGAGCCCTTTACGAGGGCCCAAATTGATTGTGTGGGACCCCTACCAAAAACAAAAAGTGGGAATTAGTATTTATTGACGATAATGGGTGTGTCTATTAGATTTCTGGAGGCCATTCCATTAAGAAATAATAATAATAAATTTTATTGTCACAAATAGGCTTACATTAACACGGCAATGAAGTTACTGTTAAAAGCCCCTAGTCGCCACATTCCGGCGCCAGTTCGGGTACACAGCGGGAAATTTCAGAATGTTCAAATTACCTAATAGTACGTCTTTCGGGACATGTGGGAGAAACCTGAGCACCCGGAAGAAACCCACGCAGACATGGGGAGAATGTGCAGAGTCCGCACAGACAGTGACCCAAGGCGGCAATCGAACTTCGGACCCTGGCGCTAGAAGCCATAGTGCTACTCATGATGCTATATTGCAGCTGTGGGTTGTAAAGGAGCAAACTAATTTTTTTTTTACCAGATATAGACTATCAAAAGAAATTCAATCAGATCAGGGATACCATTTTATGTTGAAGTTACTGAGGGAAGTTATAGAGAGCTTCGGAGTAAAGCAATTTAACTCAACTGCATATTATCCAGAATCACAAGGACTGTTGGAAAGGTGGCATCAATCTTCAAAGACCATGTTGAGGGCCTATGGTCAGAATTATCCAGAGGATTGGGATAAAGGAATTCCATTTGTGCTATTTGCAATTAGGGATGCACCTAATGAATCATCTAAGTTCAGTTAATTTGAAATGATTTTTGGTCATGAATTAAGAGGACCACTTAAATTGATCAAAGAGAAATTGGTGACTTTGACGGCGGCCATGAGCTGAGCAGTTGCCCGAAAGGTGGCTTTCGCCTGGGAACTTATTTTTGACCATTTTGACTGATGAACAGGCACCAAATTAGCAAAAAGCTGAACAAACCAACCGCCCCCCCATCAATAGCTCACCCAATTTGAGATGCCGCCAAACATACAGTCAAACCGTAAAGGGAGTAAAAGCAGAGAGAGAAAGACCCCAACCTCGGAGGGCCTACGCCGTTCCAGTCATCGACAGAGAAGCTGATGGTGTTCAGTTCGATAGAACGCCAAAAGCAAAGGGAGGCGGTAAAGGAGGACTTCATGTCGGGGATGAAGTCGGCAATCAAGACCGTGCTGCCCCCATAATGGGAAAGATGGACAGGTTGGAACGACAACTGGAGGTCCAAGAAGTCATGATCCAGGACCTGGAGAAAGTAACTATTGATCGGATTGCCTTGCTCGAGACTGAGTTCATGAGGTTGGCGGAAACCTAAAAGGTGCTGAATGGAAAAGTAGACGATTACGAGAACAGGTCCCAACATCAAAACCTCCTGATTGCCAGAATACCAGAGGGCATAGAAGATAGGTGCCCAACAGAGTTTATATCAAACATGCTCGGGAAACGTGGCAGGGAGAAGGGCACACAGAATGTTCAAATTACTGAATAGTACGTCTTTCGGGACTTGTGAGAGGAAACCTGAGCACCCGGAGGAAACCCACGCAGACACGGGGAGAATGTGCAGACTCCGCACAGACAGTGACCCAAGCCGGGAATCGAACTTCGGACCCTGGCGCTAGAAGCCATAGTGCTACTCACGATGCTATATTATAGCTGTGGGTTGTAAAGGAGCTAACTAATTTTTTTTTTTACTAAATATGGAGTACCAAAAGAAATCCAATCAGATCAGGGATACCATTTTATGTATCCATCCGACAAAAAACAAAATTGGGGGAACCTCCGGGAGCAATAATTGCAAGACTCCACAGGTACAAAGATAGTGCGTCCTGTACTGGGCAAAGAAACAATCGGTCGTGTAAGTAGGCAGGACAAAATACCAATCGGATTTATAAGGACATTGGGGCTGACCGGGCCAAGCGCCTTGTGGATTTCAATGGGGTCAAAGCTGCACTCTTTAAGAACAAGGTATGGTTTGGCATGCTATACCCGGTGAGACTTTGGATTACATAAGTACAGGGACCATTTCTTCAACACACTGGAAGAAACAAATGGTTTTTTGCAGAGGAACGGACTTGGAAAGAAGTAATCAGGAAGGTACAAATCCATGGACTCTCTATAAACAGTGAGGGAAGTGTATACTATATATGGGAAAGTTTGATCTCCATTTTTTCTATGTCTTTCCCCCTTTCGAAGGATGGGTTTCGTATTGGGTCTGGTTTCTTGCCTGCTTGAGTCTTTGCCTCACTCTTCTATATCATTTGTATCATTCCTATCACTGCGAACCTTTACCTTGGTGAGCATGTAATCTGGTTACCTTTTGCACTGCGATGGTACAGTGGTAAATAACCACTTGTATTGTCACTGAGAGCGAGCGCAGGGATTTTCACAAAAAACGTGGGTTCGACCCATGTGGAGGACCTCCGCACGCAGCACTATCAGGCTATGGGGGAAGGAGGGGACTGGCCTTTCCAATGGGTGCCGGAGCTGCCACCGTCGCTGGTCCCAGACAGGGAGACACAAAAGAGGGAGGGCAAAAGGCCAGGGTCAGTTGCGGAGGCGATGGGGGAGCGGGTACAGATGGGTCAGACCATAGATCTCCATTTCCACAGGGACCACCGCAATCACACTAACGGACATGCTGTGAAACGTGAGTAAAGTAGGTGGGGGAAGGGGGGGCGCGGAGAGGAAAGGGATATCGCGCAAGTGAAGAGGCTTAGAGGGAGAGGGTGGTCTGGATAGCATGAGGGGAGGTGGGAAGGGGCAAAGGTGCTGGTCACACAGGTCACATGTGGAGATGGGTGGAAAGGGGAAGGTGGCAGCGGCCATCTTGGACCTCCAGGGAACAAAGCTGGACCCGGGCATGCAGGGGCATGTCCACGTGGCAAACATGGCTGACTCCATGGGGGTGAGGGGGAGCGGACAGAAAACCCCCATCAGGATAGTCACCTGTAACGTGAGGGAACTCAATGGTCCAGTGAAAAGATCCCTATATAAAAATCCTGAAGGTCAACGTAGTCGTTCTCTAGGAGATGCACCTTAATAATATAGTAACCTTTATTAGTGTCTCAAGTTGTCTTCCATTTAACACTACAATGAAGTTACTGTGAAAAGCCCCTAGTCACCACATACCAGCGCCTGTTTGTGTACACAGAGGAAGAATACTGAATGTCCAATTCACCTAACAACACGTCTTTCGGGACTTGTGGGAGGAAATCAGAGACCCACGCGGACACGGGGAGAACGTGCAGACTCCGCACAGACAGTGACCCAAGCCGGGAATGGGACCCGGGACCCTGGCGATGTGAAGCAACAGTGCTAACCATTGTGCTGCCGTGCCGCCCATTACAGCGAAGGACCAAATGAGGGTGAGGAAAAGTTGAGTGGGATAGGCTTATCAGCAATGCTTTTACATGGGCGGTGGCGAGGCTATTCAACAGCGCTGAACACGGTGATTAACCAGAGGGGTGGTACATAATGGTAAGTGGGTCAATGGAAGGGGCTATGGTGGTATTAGTAAATGTGCACGCGCCAAACTGAGCTGACACCGAGTTCATCAAAAAGACCATGGCACAGATCCCCAGAAAAGATGGGGGGGGGGGCGGGGCAGTGGACCCATGGAGAAGGGTTGGGTTCCATGGAAAGAGTTCTCCTTCTCTCACATTCATTAAGTAATTGGCTGGTGACTGGCAAGTAGTTTTTCTTTTATCTGAGGTGCTCTCGTGCAGGGTGCAGTGGTTGCTGAGTGAGTGCTTGCTGAGAAGGGGAGTACATTTTTAAAAAAACTTACTGTTGGAAGTTTCCAGCTGAATCCGGTTGGAGTGAGGACAGAGTGACTGTTGGGTAAGTAGTAAAGATTTAAATTGGTTGCGCAGGCCCATAACAGCTGATTGCTGTTCTCGTGTGGGGCGCAGTGGTTGCTGGTTAAGTGTTTTATTTTTACCTGTATTTAAGGTGGGCAGTTCCTAAACGCTAGGCACTACACTTGTAGTGTCACCCACCCTTTCACCTCCTTTAACCTAAGGGGTCGAGTGAATAACAGGTAAGTCTTTTCTTTCTTTTTCTTTTTTTATCTAGAGGGGTTGGCAGGGAAGGCAATGCAATGTTCCTCCTGCAGAATGTTTGAGGTGAGGGATGCCGTCAGTGTCCCTGCTGATTTCACCTGTGGGAAGTGCAGCCATCTCCAGCTCCTCAGAAACCGTGTTAGGGAACTGGAGCTGGAGCTGGATGAACTTCGGATCATTCGGGAGGCAGAGGTGGTCATAGATAGTAGCTTCAGGGATGTAGTTACTCTGAAGAATCAAGATAGATGGGTGACGGTGAGAGGGGCTGGGAGGAAGCAGTCAGTGCAGGGATCTTCTCTTGTCGTTCCCCTCAGTAACAAATATACCGCTTTGGACACTGTTGAGGGGGACGACCTACCAGGGATAAGCCACAGTGAACGGATCTCCAGCACTGAGTCCGTCCCTGTGGCTCAGAAGGGAAGGAAGGAGAGCAGGAGAGCAATAGTTATTGGGGAATCGATAGAGGGACCGATAGATGGTTCTGTGGCAGCGAAAGAGACTCACAGATGGTATGTTGCCTCCCGGGTGCCAGGGCCCGTGATGTCGCGGACCGTGTTTTCAGAATCCTTAAGGGAGAGGGGGAACAGTCACAAGTCATGGTACACATCGGTACCAACGACATAGGTAAGAGAAGGGACGGTGATTTAAAACAGGAATTTAGGGAGCTAGGGTGGAAGCTGAGAGCCAGGACAAACCATGTTGTCATTTCTGGTTTGTTGCCGGTGCCACGTGCTAGTGAGGTGAGGAACAGGGAGTGTAGATAAACACGTGGCTGAAGGAATGGTGTAGGAGGGAGTGTTTTAGGTATGTGGATAATTGGAGCACATTTCCTCGGGTGGATGTAACTGTTACAAGGCGGAATAACGATAAGATTCAGGGTGGGAGATAGAGGAGGAATGTCCGAGGTAGGTTCTTTACTCAGAGAGTGGTTAGGGTGTGGAATGGACTGCCTGCTGTGATAGTGGAGTCGGACACTTTAGGAACTTTCAAGCGGTTATTGGATAGGCACATGGAGCACACCAGAATGACAGGGAGTTGGATAGCTTGATCTTGGTTTCGGACAATGCTCGGCACAACATCGAGGGCCAATGGGCCTGTTCTGTGCTGTACTGTTCTATGTTCTATGTTCTCTGTACTCACGGATAGACTTCTTTGTGGAAGGAAAGGTGGTGCTCCCAGGGGTGGAAGGGGCTGAATACTCTAAAATATTAATTTGGGAATAAGCACCACATTACATGGATGTGAGGTTGGGGAATGCCGGGCCCAGCACACCTCTTGGAGGCTGGACACAGCCCTCCTCACCGAAAATGTTTTTTGTGAAGGATGGCATTAGCCATCGACCGATATGTTGCCTGCAAACAGAATGGGGAAGTCTCATCCTCCACATTCTGGGAAACACTGAAGGAACTGATCAGGGGAGAAATAAGAGCGTACATGGCTCATAGAGACAGAGGCTGATCGATTCCATACTGGATTTGGATCAACGTTACTCTACAGCCCCAGCTGTAGAGCTGCTGGCGGAGTGGGAAAGATTACAAATGGAATTCAACCTGCTCTCCACTGGGAATGCAGCGAGCCAGCTTTGCCAGATACAGGGGGGCTTTTATGAACATAGGGACAAGGCCAGCTACCAATAGTGCAACAGGCAGCCACGTGAGCGGTAGAGTGGATCAGGGACGAGACGGGATGGGTGATTACGGCCCCAGAGGAGACCAATGCAGCCTTTGTTACCTTCTACCAGGGACCGTACACCTCCAAACCCCCGGAAAGGGACTCGATGCTGAAGCTGTTCCTCGACGGGCTGGACCTTACAGCTATTGGGGAGGAAAAGGGATAGGGACTGGAAGCACCATTTGGTCTGGAGGAGGTCATGGAAAGCATCAATTCCATGCCATCAGGGAAGGCATCAGGACCGGATGGGTTCCCGGTGGACTGGCCCCGCACCTACGGGAGATGTTCAATGACTCGCTGTCAAGAGCGTCCTTGCCACCCGCGCTGGCCCAGGCCTCGATCTCACTGATCCCACAGGTAAAGACCCATCTCTCTCCTGAACACTGATGCTAAAGTCCCAGTGAAGGTTCTGGTGAGACAACTGGAGAGTTGCTTGCGAGAAGTGATCGCGGAAGATCAGACCAGGTGTGTCAAGGGCAGACAGCTGACAGCAAACATCAGACGTCTGCTAAATATAGTCATGTCCCCACACCGGGAAGACACACCAGAAGTGATCATCCCCTGGACGTAGAGAAAGCCTTCGACCAGGTGGAGTGGAAGTACCTCATTGTGGTACTGGAATGGTTTGGGTTTGGGCCAGTGTTCACCCCGCAGGTGAAAGTGCTGTACAGTGCTCCCACGGTGAGTGTGCCGATGCATGCCACCAGCTCAGGCTATTTCCAGCTGCACAGAGCTGAGAGGCTGGCAGGTGCATTGTTCCCACTGCTGTTCACTCTGGCAATTGAGCTACTGGTTATCCTGCTCTGGTCTATGGAGAGGTGGAGAGGCATTCAGAGAGGACGCAGGGAGTCTCTCTCTCTATGCGGATGACCTGCTCCTCTCGGTCTCGAGCCCCCTACCCAGCATGGGAAAGTTAACGTAACTCCTGCGGCTGTTCGGAGCTTTCTCTGGGTTCAATGTAACCTGAGCAGAGCAAAATGTTCCCAGTGAACCCCCAGGGGGGAGAAACATAGCTGCGATCACTGTCGTTCACACTTGCCCAAAGCAAGTTCAGATACCTGGGGATCCAGATAGCCCACAACTCGACTCTGTTATATTACTTGTTTGTAATATTTCTTTACTCTTTGCTTTACTTCCAGAATGATCTGATGGTTAGGTTTCACAGAAACTACCAAGCTTCAATTCAAAACAAAATAGATTTAATGAATAACAAATTACATAATACTGAGTTTGTTCACTCTTCAGAACTATCACTGTTAATAAAGTAAATCAGAATAAGGATTAACAGTATTTAACTATAAGAATGAACTAAGCTACATATCTCTCTAACTGCTATCTAGTCACTCCTGGTTCGAAGAGAGCTAGATCCTCTGAGTTCACATATTTATACATGGATCTAATGCTGCCATCTAGTGGTGGGGGGATGGAACAAACCCCTGGATCTGCAACTATCCTACAGAGAGGGCAGCGCTCAGGGAACTGAGCACTGCCGAACGTCCTGTTCTACCACTGGGCAGTGAATATAGAGAGGCTGTGGGGTTGGCTGGAGAGCTGGGGCGGAATGGCTACAGATGGAAGAGACCTCCTACATTGGGACTTCTCTGCGGAACTGACCACCACCTTGCTCCCATTCCCCTCCAACCAAGTACTCGACGAGACCGGTGGGTGGTGGTAGCCACACTAAGAGCCTGGACCAGCTCAGATACCACTTCAAATAAAGATATGTCCGTTGTTGCCTCCATTTGCAACAACCATAGGTTCATCCCAGCCAAAATGAACGCCACGTATAGGACCTGGGGAAGGAAGGAAGGGGAGTTGAGGGTTAGCGACTTACACATGGACAGTAGAGTAGCAACCCTGGGGGAACTAATACAGAAGCTCCATCTCCCAAAGGGAACGTGCTCAGATATCTTCAATTACAGGAAATCCTCCGCAAGGAGGCCCCATCGTTCCCCCAGCTACCCTGACACACCCTGCTGGACAGACTGTTTGCACGACAAATGAGGGGAGGGAAAGTGCGCGGATATATACGGACGACTGCTGGGGGAGGTAAGGGCCGCCAGGTGAAGTGAAAGAGAGGTGGGAGGAAGAACTGTGCATTGAGATAGGTGGAGGGGACTCTGGAGTGAGATGCTTCCCTGATGGCATGGGTTAGGTGGATTGGCCATGCTAAATTGCCCGTAGTGTCCTAAAAAGTAAGGTTAGGGGGGGGGGGGTTGTTGGGTTACGGGTATAGGGTGGATACGTGGGTTTGAGTAGGGTGATCATTGCTCGGCACAACATCGAGGGCCGAAGGGCCTGTTCTGTGCTGTACTGTTCTATGTTCTAAAGGGTGAACTCCACCTATTCGTGCGTGAGACTGAGCCTGACCCAGCTAAATATGGTGCACAGGGCTCACTTTACCAGGATGTGCATGAGCGGATTCTTCCCAGAGGTGATTTCGGGATCCCAGCTAACCACTCCCACATATTCCAGTCCTGCTCAAGGCTGATCAGATTCCAGACCACCTTCTTCGAGGCTATGTCCGAGGTTGTGGGGGTTAGGGTGGTGCCATGTGCCCTGGTAATGGACTTCTGGGTGTCAGAGCAGGCGAAGCTCTTCGAGGAGAGGGGGGCTGACACCCTGGCCTTCACTTCTCTGATAGCCCAAACACAACCCATGCTTGGATGGAGATTGGCAGCTTCACCCAAGACCTCAGACTGACTCGCCGACATTGTGGGATTCCTTTTTTTTTAAAAATCTTTTCAAATTTCTCATATTTGGCTTTTCTCATATTTATAAACAGTTGCTACTTACATACATTACATTTTTCTTGCCCGCGCTAATTTGCTTTATTTTACAGAGAGGTTTGTTTTGTCCTTTATTTGACTAACTACGTATATTTTGTTGCCCTGTGGATCAGTTTATGATACCACCCCCTTCCTCCTCCCCTTCCTCTTCTCTTGCCCATTCCCCCCCCCCCCCCCCCCCCCGCCCCGGGTTGGGCAGTCCTTTGGTCCTTCATCTTTGTTTTTTCCCTGGCTTACTCCTCATTGCTGGCCTCAAACAGGTTTTGGAACAGGCCGAAGAACTGCCCCCAGTATCCAGGAAGCCTTCCTCTGACCCTCGGATGGCATACTTAATCTTCTCCAAGCGAAGAAATTCCGAGAGGTCAGCGAGCCAGTCTGCCGCTTTGGGCGGTGCTGCCGATCGCCAGCCGAGCAGGATTCTCCGGGGTGCGATTCGGGAAGCGAAAGCAAGGCCGTTAGCCCCCTTCCCCATGTGTAACTCTGGCTGCTCCGATACCCCGAAGATTGCCACTATTGGGCATGGCTTCACCCCCACAACCTTAGACACTGCCTCGGAGAAGGCTGTCCAGAACCCAGCAAGCTTGGGGCAAGCCCAGAACATATAGGTGTGGTTGGCCCGGCCCCTCTGGCACCGCTCACATTTGTCCTCCACCTCCGGGAAGAACCTGCTCATTCGGGTTCTAGTCAGGTCCATTCTGTGCACCTCTTTGAGCTGCATTACGCTTGGCCTTGCGCAGGAGGAAGTGGAGCTCACCCTGCTCAGTACTTTGCTCCAGAGTCCCCATCCTACCTCTGTCCCTAGCTCATCCTCCCATTTTTGTCTGGTCCCGTCCAGTAGTGTTCGGGCTCTGTCTAGTAGTTGTCCGTATATTTTCCCACATAGCCCCCCCTTCTTGCTGCTTGTACCTATCAGGTGCTCTGGTAGCGTGCTTTTTGGGGCCCCGGGGTACCCTAATGTCTCTTTGCGGAGGAAGTGCTTTATTTGGAGGTGTCTCAATTCCTGTCCTCTCGCTAGTTCCTCCTTCCTCGTCAGTTCGTCCAGTGTCGCCAGTCTGCGCCCTTCATAGAAGTCCCCGACCGTCAGTGTGCCTCCGTCTCGCCTCCATCTTTTGAAGGTGGTATCTAGCTTGGCCGCAGATGGGGGCCATAAGGGACATTTTGGTTATCCTAAAGTGCTGTCTCAACTGGGTCCATGTTCTCAGCGTGGCCCCTACCACTGGGCTCGTTGTGTACCTTGTTGAAGAGGATGGGAGTGCTGCTGTGGCCAGGGTCCGGAGAGTTGTTCCTTTACAGGATGCTTCCTCCATTTCTACCCAATCTGTGTTGGGTTCTTGTACCCATCCCCTCACTCTTTCTGCCGTTGCTGCCCAGTGGTAATATTGTAGGTTCGGTAGAGCCAGGCCCCCTCTGACTTTCCCTCTTTGCAGTGTCGCTTTGGGAATTCTTGGGTTCTTGCCCCCCAACTCAAATGCCATGATTAGCCTGTCTATGTTTTTGGGGATGAAGATCAGGATGGATCTAAACAGGAAGAGGAACCTTGGCAGTACGTTCATCTTGATCGTCTGCACTCTTCCCGCCAGGGAGAGTGGAAGTGAGTCCCACTGTTGAAGGTCTCTTCTTACTTCCTCCACCAGGCTGGTCAGGTTCCACTTGTGGATCTGTGTCCAGTCTCTGGCTATTTGGATCCCCAGGTAATGGAATCTGTTCTGGGCCGTTTTGAACGGGAGCACCTTCAGCTCTGTCCCTCCCCGTTTGGGTTCACTGGGAATGTCTCGCTTTTGCCCAGATTAAGTTTGTAGCCCGAGAAGGTTCCAAACTCTTTCAGTATTTGCAGTATTACCTTCAGTCCCTCCTGTGGCTTCGAGACATAGAGGAGCAGGTCATCTGCATAGAGTGAGACTCTGCTCTCGGTCTCCTCTCCGGATTCTCTTCCAGCTTTTCACATCCCCAGGGCAATCGGCAGAAGTTCAATCGCTAGTGCGAACAAGAGTGGGGACACGGGGTAGCCTGTCTTGTTCCTCTCTGTAGCTGGAAGTATTCAGAGCTGGTGGTGTTAGTTCAGACACTTGCTTTGGGAACGTTGTACAGGAGCCTCACGCAGGCGGTGAATCCCACTCCGAGCCCAAACCGTTCCAGTACCTCGAGGAGGTATTTCCATTCGAATCTGTCAAAAGCTTTTTCTGCGTCCAGGGAGACGATCACCCCTGGTGTTCTCTCCCGGGTGATGGGCGGGTGGGGTGGTGGGGGAGGGGGGGGGGGCATAATTATCACCTTCAGCAGCTGCCTGATGTTTGCTATGAGCTGCCTACCCTTGACAAAGCCCGTTTGGTCCTCTGTGACCACCTCTGGTATGCAGCCCTCCAGCCTTTTGGCCAGGACCTTTGCGAGTATTTTCGCATCCACGTGCAGCAGTGAAATGGGTCTGTATGATCCACATTCCGTCAGGTCTTTATCTTTTTTGGGTATTAGTGAGATTGTGGCCTGCGCTAGCGTTGGGGCAGGATGCCCCCTGCCAGTGAGTCCGCGAACATGTCCCTTAGGTGTGGGGCCAGGACTGGTGCAAACATTTTGTAGAAGTCTGCCGGGAACCCGTCGGGTCCCGGTGCCTTCCCCGCCTGCGTGGAGCTGATGCTCTCCATGGTTTCTCCCAGGTCTATTGGTGCTTCCAGCTCCCCCCCGTCTGTCTTCCCCCACCACTGGCAGTTCCAGTCTGTCTAGGAACTGTTTCATTCCCGCATCCCCATTGTGGGGCTCGTAGGTTTACAGTCTCCGGTAGAAGGTCTCGAATGCCCGATTGACCTCCTTTGTCTCTGTTCCCAGTCTGCCTCTGCTATCCTTAACCTGCGCTATTTCCCTCATGGCTGCCTACTTTCTCAGCTGGTGAGCCAATAGGCGGCCATGTCTCCGTGTCCGTAGAAGGTTCCCCCCCCCATGTCTGGCGGAGTTGGTACACTGCTTTCCTAATGGATAGCAGGTTAAAGTCCATTTGCAGCTTTGACATTGTGGAATTCCTGAGGCTGGAAAGATTAAAGGGTGAGATTTATGCTGAGGCGCACCCCCCTGCTGGCAGCAGGATCCTCTGTCCCGCAGCCTGCCAATGGTGTTTCCCACTCTGGGCAGCCCCACGCCATTGGGAAATCAGGAGGCTTGAGTGCTCTGCTGCTGAAGCCAAGGATCCTGCCGATGGAGAATCCAACCCAAAGTTTGCCATCAGGGTATCGCATGAAAGGTTTCACCTCAGTTGGAAATAGTTCACCAACATTTTTGAAGGCCTGTTCATGACCAGCAGCTGGGTGGAGGGGGGGGGGGGGGGGGGGAAGGGAAGAAGTGGGGGGGGGGGGGGGGGGGGGGGGGGGGGAGATAGGGATATGAGGAGGGGAAAGGGAGGGGGAGGAAAAGACAGAAGAAGGGGCAGTGAGACGGGGAATGGGAATAGCATCCACATCACGAAGAAGAAAAACAAAGTGTTTGCACTGCACCCGTGACAGGGGTACATACAAGCAGTATTACTGCAACATTGCCCTGCAAGTTGTTACATTTTTGTTTTTTTTTGTTTCCATTTGGTATTTGTCTCTAATATTGTACTTTGCAAATATATGTTTCTTCATATCACGACTCTGTATTTTCTTTGTAATTAATTTTGTTTGTTATAAATGGAATTCTTCAATAAAAATATATTTTTTATTTTAAAAGAGAATTTGGTGAGTCAGTGTTTGAAGACTACATTATTGGACTATGTGTTGAACTTTAGGGAGGGATTACTAAGGCTAATGAGTTGGCTCGAAAGCATTTAAAATTGTCACATCATGTGATGACCTGAGAGGCGGATAAGAAATCAAAATGTTTTAATTGTGTTAGTGGAGAGAAAATATTAGTACTGTTATCAATGGTAAGTGAACCATTAAAAGCAAGGTTTAATTGACCTTATCAGATTGAAAGGAAATTGAGTGAGTTGAATTATTTGATAAAAATGCCAGATAGAAGAAAAATTCACAGAGTGTGTGAAAGAACAAAGAACAAAGAAACGTGCAGCACAGGAACAGGCCCTTCGGCCCTCCAAGCCTGCGCTGACCATGCTGACCGTCTAACTTAAAATCTTGTACATTTCCAGGGTATGTATCCCTCTATTCCCAGCCTATTCATGTATTTGTCAAGACATCACTATCATACCTGCTTCCACCACCTCCTCCGGCAGCGAGTTACAGGCACCCACTACCCTCTGTGTAAAACATTTCCCTCGCACATTTCTTCTAAACTTTTCCCCTCACACCGTGAACTTATGTCCCTTAGTCATTGATTCTTCTCCCCTGGGAAAAGGCTGCTGACTATCCACTCTGTCCATGCCCCTCATAATTTTGTAGACATGTGATGTTTATATGCTCAAAAGATATGTTTGATAGGGAAGGTTAGAAGGAGGAGGTGTTAGTTGTTGTAGCCCAGGAAGAATAGATACACCCAGATGATTCTGAATTTTACATTCCTGAAATTAGATTGGACAATGAGAAAATGATTTTACAAAATTGGGATACAGTATTGAGTTACCTTCTGGAGGAAAATCAAAATGACCTAAAAGATTATTAGTCATCTCGAGCTGTATGTGGGAACAAATTAGGAAGTGCAAAAGTAATTGTTCATGATGTAGATGTCGGAAATGCTACTCCGATGAAGCAACATCCATACAACCCACGAAGGTTAGCACAGGCACAAAAGGAGTTTGAAAGCATTGAAGTGAGTTGCAACGATTGGAGCTCATCTTTTGTGATGGCACCAAAACTAGGTGGAACACAACAATTGTGTGTGGACTATAGAAAAGTCACCGTGATTACAAAGTCAGATTTGTATCCTATTCCTCGTTTGTAAGACTGTATTGAGAAGATGGGGCAAGCAAATCTATTACCAAACTTGACTTACTGAAAGGAGACTGGCAAGTACCTTTATCAGACAGGGTGAAGGAAGTTTTGACTTTTCTGATGCCAAATGATTTGTATCAGTTAAAAGTAATGCCATTTGGAATGAAGAATGCGCCAGTAACATTCCAAAGTTAAACTAAGAAGGTCATTTCTGGGCTCAACAATTGTGCAATGTCCAAAGACGATTTGGTGGTGTTCAGTCAAACATGGAAGAACAATTGGAACATTTAAAATAATTGTTCCATCGACTACAAGAGGCTGGATTGGTGGTAGACTTGACTAAAAACAAATTTGTAAAAGCTCAAGTCACATTCTTAGGCCATACGATTGGACATAGTCAGTCAGCGCCACGGAATGTGAAAACAAAAGCTACTGAGTTCCCAATATCAGCAACGAGAAGAGAAGTTTTGAGATTTCTGGGCATGAGTGGTTTCTATCGAAAATATATGCCAAATTTCAGTAGTGTGGTTGCCCCACTGACTGAACTTATGAAAAAGCATAAGAAATTTAATTGGACGTCGGAATGTCAGCAGGCATTTGACAATCTGAAAACTGTTAACCACCACACCAGTGTTGGTGACTGCTAATTATGCCAAGCAATTTATGGTGGCATTGATGCGAGTGATGTGGACATTGGTGCTGCACTGTTACAGAAAGACGACAAAAGAATAGAAAGGCATGTTGGTTATTTTTCTTGAAAATGAAATATTCATCAAAAGAAACATTCGACCATTGAGAAGGAGACACCGAGTTTTGTATTGGCATGACAACACCTCTGCATTTATGTTGCTAACAATTCATCAGAGACAATTGTATATGAAATGAAATGAAAATCGCTTATTGTCATGAGTAGGCTTCAAATGAAGTTACTGTGAAAAGCCCCTAGTCGCCACATTCCGGCGCCTGTCCGGAGAGGCTGGTATGGGATATAGCCCATAATCCATTAAAGGTTTTGGAGAAGTTTAAGGATCGAAATGCAAGGCCGTTTAGATGTAGTTTATTGCTTGAACCATTTAACTTTAAAATTATACATGCAACAAGAAGAGAAAACGTGATTGCCGATGCTTTAGCAGGACTTAGAAATGTGGGAAGACTGGGGTGTTTGAAGATGGAAAAGAAAGACTGAAATGGACTATATTGATGTTTAAATTTGCATGCTTAAATGTAATATACATGTATCTTCTAGAGTATTAGTGGGGTTTAGAAATGAGTCACATTTAGAGCTGAAAGGGTTTGGAAAATGAAGCCATCTTTTCATATTGCTGGTTCATTTTTTTTAAGGAGGAGGTGGCATACAAAACCAGCATTCATTTAAGTGTCATTAGCGCATTTGAGCCAGTTGCTCCAGGCCTCGGCCATGTTCTGCCCCTCTCAGGTGGAAGTCATGTGGGCACGGTTTACTGCAGGAATTTACAAGGGGGGGAATGAGCTGCTGAGGGGGAGTAGTTCTTGCTGGGGGCTGGCAGTAGGGCCGGAGGGAGTAGCAGGGAGCGACTTGGTGGCAGCTCTGTGGAATCCGTGTGCCCACTCAGGATCGGGGTGCCTGGCTCAAGCTGCCAGTGATGCAGTATTTGTTTTAAATGCACTCATTTGGTACAAGTTAGAGCCCTTGGCTGCTCGCTCTGCTTCCTGCTCACTGTCTCTTGGAAACGTTATTTGGGAGTCCACCAAGGGACTGGCAGAGCTCATCCTAAACAAAGGGCACATGCATCGTGTCATTTGGCACGCTCCCTAGCACATTGCCCCTCTCAGAGCAGAGGCCTCACCAATCACACTATCAGCCGGCCCATTCCACAGAAGCACCAGCTGTCTCCAAGCCCTGTCTGCCCACTGTGCCTATGGTCCCATTTATCCTTTCCTTAGTCAGGATGTCATGACCTGTGTGTCACATCCAGGACCCACATCACACTGAAGGGAAGCTCCCAGCAGACGCCCACCTCCCTCCCTAATCCCCATCTGTAGGACCAGCCCACACACAAGCCTTTAAGCATGGTGGCGATTGGTGGTATACTGTGACCCTTTCCACCACACAACCAGGTGGCACCCTGCTGGCGGGATAACACATGGCCCACCCAATGAGGACTCCCACTGGGAAAACAGGACAGGGGCGGCAGAGCCCATCGCTGACATGGGTTGAGGAAACCACCAGTACCCCTGTCGAAAGGGATGGTTGGTGAGGATAGAGGCTCCCTGGTGCTACTCACCGATGGGGACAAAGGTGCAGTGCAGGGGCAACATATCGGGGGGAGCGGCTGAGGGGTGGGGGTAGATTTGAGGGGTATATGTGGAGCGTGGAGCTGAACTGCAACTCAGGGTCACCATGCGACCTGTTGGATCTGGATGGGCAAGGGAATACTCATCTTTCTAACTTGACTGTTCTTATTCCCCCATGCAGAGTACAGCCAGGAATGCTTGCAGCCTATCTGGCCACAGTTGCCATTGTGGACACAGGGAGGCTGGAGGCAAAGAGTCTGTTCGGGGAGGACCCTGCACAAGAGCAGCTTGCTCCAGAAGAGCAGGGGCCAACCAGTGAGGCTGGAGAGCCATAATAAAAGCAAATTACTGCGGATGCTAGAATCTGAAACCAAAAGAGAAAATGCTGGAAAATCTCAGCAGGTCTGGCAGCATCTGTAGGGAGAGAAAAGAGCTGACGTTTCAAGTCCAGATGACCCTTTGTCAAAGCTGCAGAGCAAGCCGAGGGGGTGGTGTGAAGGAGGCTCCGCCGTATCAGGCCATGTGTTTACTGCGCGTATATACCACCGGCACCTGTCCTTCGAGGACCTGCCAGACCACGTGTGCTGTTGAAGGCTCCGGCTAACCACGGAGACCATGCACCACCTGTGCCAGATGATGGAGCATTTCGAACTCCGGGGATATGGAGGAGGATTACAAAATTCCTACTGTGCAGAAGGAGCCCATTCAGCCCATCAAATCTGCATGGACCCTCTGACACATGGTCCCCTACAAGCACCAGCTCATCAGGGGGTACCCTTCATCACCAAGAAAGGCTTTGTCTCCCTGAAAATGCAGTTGGTGTGCGCCCACTAGCTGTACAGCATGCACGTCTGTGCCCGATACCCAGGCAGCGCGCACAACTCTTACATCCTGGCATACTGTCCGGTTCCCGGCATCTTGGAGGCACTCCCTCATGTGAGGGGTTGGCTCTTGGGTGACAAGGTTTATCCACTCAGGGTTTGGCTAATGACGCCTACCTTGGCCCCAGACCAAGGCGGAGAGCTGCTATAACGATGCCCATTCAGCATCCAGGAATGACATAGAGTGTTGCAACTGTGTCCTAAAGGTGAGCTTCCAATGCCTGGTCTGCGCTGGTGGGGCTCTCCAATATGGCCCTCGGAGAATTTTGAACATCATGGTCACCTCCTGTGTCCTGCACAACATTATGCAGCAGAGGGGGAACATTCTGGAGAAGGAGAAAGAATGCCAGGCTTCATCTGACATGGGGGATGAGGAGGATGGCCAGAAAGAATAGGGCATGGAGTCCAGGAGGACATGGCTGGCTGCCCAATGTCTACTCCAGGGTTGCAGCACACATGACTACCTCATCATCTCCAGATTTGCCAACTAGGACCCCTGGCCACCGACAACTCCTTCATCCTGTCCCACAGGCAGCAGTTCTATTGAGGGATAGATCAGTCCCACTGAGGGATAGAGCAGTCCCATTGAGTGATAGTGCAGCCATATTTAAGGTAGAGTGGTAATATAGCAGGATAGAGCACTCCTATTGAAGGATAAACAGACCCATTGAGTGATAGAGCAGAGCCATTTAGGGATAGAGCCATCCCATTGATGTATAGGGCAGTCCCATGATGGACAAAGCAGTCCCATTGAAAATAGAGCAGATCCAGTGATTGTGAAGCAGTTGCATTGAGGGATAAAACACTAACATTGAGGGATAGAACAGTCCTATTGATATTTAGAGCAGTCCTATTGAGGGATACAGCTGTCCCATTGAGGGATAGAGCTGTCCCATTGTACGTTAGAGCAGTCACATTGAGGGATGGAGCAGTCTCATTAAGTGATAGAACTGTCCCATTGAGGGATAGAGCAACTCCATTGAGAGATTGAGCAGTCCTATTGAGGGATAGAGCAATCCCATTGATGGCGGAGCAATCGCTTGAGAGATCGGGCAATCCCATTGAGGCACAGAGCAGTCCCACTGACAGTGGAGGAATCCCATTGTGGGTGGAGCAGTCCCTTTGAGAGATAGCGTAGACCCATTAATGATCAAACAGTCATACTGAGGGATGGAGCAATCCCATGGAGGGATTGCGCACTCCCATTGAGGGATAGAGTAGTCCAATTGAGGAATAAAAAAATCTCATTGAGGGACAGAGTATTCCTACTGAATGTGGAGCAGTCATTTGGAGGGATAGGGCAGTCCCATTGATAAATAGAGAAGTCCCATTGAATGTGGAGCAGTCACACTGCAGGGTGCTGCAGTCCCATCAAATGTAGAGTCAGATTGAGAAATCAAACTTTCCTGTTGAAGGTGAGCCTGCCACATTGAGGGATAGAGTATTTCCATTGAATGTGCAGCAGTCCCATTGAGGGATGGAGCAGTCCCATTGAGGGATAGAGCAGTCCCATGGAAGGATCGAACAGTCCCATGGAGCGATAGAGCAGTCCCATTGAGGGATAGAGCAGTCCCATTGAGGGATAGAGCATTCCAATTGAGGGTGGAGCAGTCCCATTGAGGGATAGAGCAGTCCCATTGAGGGATAGAGCAGTCCCATTGAGGGATAGAGCAGTCCCATTGAGGGATAGAGCAGTCCCATTGAGGGATAGAGCAGTCCCATTGAGGGATAGAGCATTCCAATTGAGGGTGGAGCAGTCTCATTGAGGGATAGAGCAGTCCCATTGAGGGATAGAGCAGTCCCATTGAGGGATAGAGCAGTCCCATTGAGGGATAGAGCAATCCCATTGAGGGATAGAGCATCCCATTGAGGGATAGAGCAGTCCCATTGAGGGATAGAGCAGTCCCATTGAGGGATAGAGCAGTCCCATTGAGGGATAGAGCAGTCCATTGAGGATAGAGCAGTCCCATTGAGGGATAGAGCAATCCCATTGAGGGATAGAGCAGTCCCATTGAGGGATAGAGCAGTCCCATTGAGGAATAGAGCAGTCCCATTGAGGGATAGAACAGTCCCATTGAGGAATAGAGCAGTCCCATTGAGGGGATAGAGCAGTCCCATTGAGGGATAGAGCAGTCCCATTGAGGAATAGAGCAGTCCCATTGAGGGATAGAGCAGTCCCATTGAGGGATAGAGCAGTCCCATTGAGGGTGGAGCAGTCCCATTGAGGGATAGAGCAGTCCCATTGAGGGATAGAGCAGTCCCATTGAGGGATAGAGCAGTCCCATTGAGGGATAGAGCAGTCCCATTGAGGGATAGAGCAGTCCCATTGAGGGATAGAGCAGTCCCATTGAGGGATAGAGCAGTCCCATTGAGGGATAGAGCAGTCCCATTGAGGGATAGAGCAGTCCCATTGAGGGTGGAGCAGTCCCATTGAGGGATAGAGCAGTCCCATTGAGGGATAGAGCAGTCCCATTGAGGGTGGAGCAGTCCCATTGAGGGATAGAGCAGTCCCATTGAGGGATAGAGCAGTCCCATTGAGGGTGGAGCAGTCCCATTGAGGGATAGAGCAGTCCCATTGAGGGATAGAGCAGTCCCATTGAGGGATAGAGCAGTCCCATTGAGGGATAGAGCAGTCCCATTGAGGGTGGAGCAGTCCCATTGAGGGTTAGAGCAGTCCCATTGAGGGATAGAGCAGTCCCATTGAGGGATAGAGCAGTCCCATTGAGGGATAGAGCAATCCCATTGAGGGATAGAGCAGTCCCATTGAGGGATAGAGCAGTCCCATTGAGGGATAGAGCAGTCCCATTGAGGGATAGAGCAGTCCATTGAGGGATAGAGCAGTCCCATTGAGGGTGGAGCAGTCCCATTGAGGGTGGAGCAGTCCCATTGAGGGTGGAGCAGTCCCATTGAGGGTGGAGCAGTCCCATTGAGGGTGGAGCAGTCCCATTGAGGGATAGAGCAGTCCCATTGAGGGTGGAGCAGTCCCATTGAGGGATAGAGCAGTCCCATTGAGGGATAGAGCAGTCCCATTGAGGGATAGAGCAGTCCCATTGAGGGATAGAGCAGTCCCATTGAGGGATAGAGCAATCCCATTGAGGGATTAGAGCAGTCATGAGGGATAGAGCAGTCCATTGAGGGATAGAGCAGTCCCATTGAGGGATAGAGCAGTCCCATTGAGGGATAGAGCAGTCCCATTGAGGGTGGAGCAGTCCCATTGAGGGTGGAGCAGTCCCATTGAGGGTGGAGCAGTCCCATTGAGGGATAGAGCAGTCCCATTGAGGGATAGAGCAGTCCCATTGAGGGATAGAGCAGTCCCATTGAGGGATAGAGCAGTCCCATTGAGGGTGGAGCAGTCCCATTGAGGGATAGAGCAGTCCCATTGAGGGATAGAGCAGTCCCATTGAGGGATAGAGCAGTCCCAATGAGGGATAGAGCAGTCCCATTGAGGAATAGAGCAGTCCCATTGAGGGATAGAGCAGTCCCATTGAGGGTGGAGCAGTCCCATTGAGGGATGGAGCAGTCCCATTGAGGGTGGAGCAGTCCCATTGAGGGATGGAGCAGTCCCATTGAGGGATAGAGCAGTCCCATTGAGGGATAGAGCAGTCCCATTGAGGGATAGAGCAGTCCCATTGAGGGATAGAGCAGTCCCATTGAGGGATAGAGCAGTCCCATTGAGGGTGGAGCAGTCCCATTGAGGAATAGAGCAGTCCCATTGAGGGATAGAGCAGTCCCATTGAGGGATAGAGCAGTCCCATTGAGGGATAGAGCAGTCCCATTGAGGGATAGAGCAGTCCCATTGAGGGATAGAGCAGTCCCATTGAGGGTGGAGCAGTCCCATTGAGGGGTAGAGCAGTCCCATTGAGGGATAGAGCAATCCCATTGAGGGATAGAGCAGTCCCATTGAGGGGTAGAGCAGTCCCATTGAGGGATAGAGCAATCCCATTGAGGGGTAGAGCAGTCCCATTGAGGGATAGAGCAATCCCATTGAGGGATAGAGCAGTCCCATTGAGGGATAGAGCAGTCCCATTGAGGGATAGAGCAGTCCCATTGAGGGATAGAGCAGTCCCATTGAGGGTGGAGCAGTCCCATTGAGGGATAGAGCAGTCCCATTGAGGGATAGAGCAGTCCCATTGAGAGACAGAGCAGTCCCATTGAGGGTGGAGCAGTCCCATTGAGGGTGGAGCAGTCCCATTGAGGGATAGAGCAATCCCATTGAGGGATAGAGCAGTCCCATTGAGGGATAGAGCAGTCCCATTGAGGGTGGAGCAGTCCCATTGAGGGATAGAGCAGTCCCATTGAGGGATAGAGCAGTCCCATTGAGGGATAGAGCAGTCCCATTGAGGGATAGAGCAGTCCCATTGAGGGATAGAGCAGTCCCATTGAGGGTGGAGCAGTCCCATTGAGGGATAGAGCAGTCCCATTGAGGGATAGAGCAGTCCCATTGAGGGATAGAGCAGTCCCATTGAGGGATAGAGCAGTCCCATTGAGGGATAGAGCAGTCCCATTGAGGGATAGAGCAATCCCATTGAGGGATAGAGCAATCCCATTGAGGGATAGAGCAGTCCCATTGAGGGTGGAGCAGTCCCATTGAGGGATAGAGCAGTCCCATTGAGGGATAGAGCAATCCCATTGAGGGATAGAGCAGTCCCATTGAGGGTTAGAGCAGTCCCATTGAGGGATAGAGCAATCACATTGAGGGTGGAGCAGTCCCATTGAGGGATAGAGCAGTCCCATTGAGGGATAGAGCAGTCCCATTGAGGGATAGAGCAGTCCCATTGAGGGATAGAACAGTCCCATTGAGGGAATAGAGCAGTCCCATTGAGGGTGGAGCAGTCCCATTGAGGGATAGAGCAGTCCATTGAGGATAGAGCAGTCCCATTGAGGGATAGAGCAGTCCCATTGAGGGATAGAGCAGTCCCATTGAGGAATAGAGCAGTCCCATTGAGGGATAGAGCAGTCCCATTGAGGGTGGAGCAGTCCATTGAGGGATAGAGCAGTCCCATTGAGGGATAGAGCAGTCCCATTGAGGGATAGAGCAGTCCCATTGAGGGATAGAGCAGTCCCATTGAGGGATAGAGCAATCCATTGAGGGATAGAGCAGTCCCATTGAGGGATAGAGCAGTCCCATTGAGGGATAGAGCAGTCCATTGAGGATAGAGCAGTCCCATTGAGGGTTAGAGCAGTCCCATTGAGGGATAGAGCAGTCCCATTGAGGGATAGAGCAGTCCCATTGAGGGATAGAGCAGTCCCATTGAGGGATAGAGCAGTCCCATTGAGGGATAGAGCAGTCCCATTGAGAGATAGAGCAGTCCCATTGAGAGATAGAGCAGTCCCATTGAGGGTGGAGCAGTCCCATTGAGGGATAGAGCAGTCCCATTGAGGGATAGAGCAGTCCCATTGAGGAATAGAGCAGTCCCATTGAGGGATAGAGCAGTCCCATTGAGGGATAGAGCAGTCCCATTGAGGGTGGAGCAGTCCCATTGAGGGTGGAGCAGTCCCATTGAGGGATAGAGCAGTCCCATTGAGGGATAGAGCAGTCCCATTGAGGGATAGAGCAGTCCCATTGAGGGTGGAGCAGTCCCATTGAGGGTGGAGCAGTCCCATTGAGGGATAGAGCAGTCCCATTGAGGGATAGAGCAGTCCCATTGAGGGATAGAGCAGTCCCATTGAGGGATAGAGCAGTCCCATTGAGGGATAGAGCAATCCCATTGAGGGATAGAGCAGTCCCATTGAGGGATAGAGCAGTCCCATTGAGGGATAGAGCAGTCCCATTGAGGGATAGAGCAGTCCCATTGAGGGATAGAGCAGTCCCATTGAGGGATAGAGCAGTCCCATTGAGGGATAGAGCAGTCCCATTGAGGGATAGAGCAGTCCCATTGAGAGATAGAGCAGTCCCATTGAGGATGGAGCAGTCCCATTGAGGAATAGAGCAGTCCCATTGAGGGATAGAGCAGTCCCATTGAGGGATAGAGCAGTCCCATTGAGGGATAGAGCAGTCCCATTGAGGGATAGAGCAGTCCCATTGAGGAATAGAGCAGTCCCATTGATGGATAGAGCAGTCCCATTGAGGAATAGAGCAGTCCCATTGAGGGTGGAGCAGTCCCATTGAGGGTGGAGCAGTCCCATTGAGGGATAGAGCAGTCCCATTGAGGGATAGAGCAGTCCCATTGAGGGTGGAGCAGTCCCATTGAGGGATAGAGCAGTCCCATTGAGGGTGGAGCAGTCCCATTGAGGGATAGAGCAGTCCCATTGAGGAATAGAGCAGTCCCATTGAGGGTGGAGCAGTCCCATTGAGGGTGGAGCAGTCCCATTGAGGGATAGAGCAGTCCCATTGAGGGATAGAGCAGTCCCATTGAGGGATAGAGCAGTCCCATTGAGGGATAGAGCAGTCCCATTGAGGGTGGAGCAGTCCCATTGAGGGTGGAGCAGTCCCATTGAGGGATAGAGCAGTCCCATTGAGGGATAGAGCAGTCCCATTGAGGGATAGAGCAGTCCCATTGAGGGATAGAGCAGTCCCATTGAGGGATAGAGCAGTCGCATTGAGGGATAGAGCAGTCCCATTGAGGGATAGAGCATTCCATTGAGGGTGGAGCAGTCCCATTGAGGGTTAGAGCAGTCCCATTGAGGGATAGAGCAGTCCCATTGAGGGATAGAGCAGTCCCATTGAGGGTGGAGCAGTCCCATTGAGGGATAGAGCAGTCCCATTGAGGGATAGAGCAGTCCCATTGAGGGATAGAGCAGTCCCATTGAGGGTGGAGCAGTCCCATTGAGGGTGGAGCAGTCCCATTGAGGGATGGAGCAGTCCCATTGAGGGATAGAGCAGTCCCATTGAGGGTGGAGCAGTCCCATTGAGGGTGGAGCTGTCCCATTGAGGGTGGAGCAGTCCCATTGAGGGATAGAGCAGTCCCATTGAGGCTGGAGCAGTCCCATTGAGGGATAGAGCAGTCCCATTGAGGGATAGAGCAATCCCATTGAGGGATAGAGCAATCCCATTGAGGGATAGAGCAATCCCATTGAGGGATAGAGCAGTCCCATTGAGGGATAGAGCAGTCCCATTGACGGATAGAGCAGTCTCATTGAGGGACAGAGCAGTCCCATTGAGGGATAGAGCAATCCCATTGAGGAATAGAGCAGTCCCATTGAGGGATAGAGCAGTCCCATTGAGGGATAGAGCAGTCCCATTGAGGATAGAGCAGTCCCTTGAGGGATAGAGCAGTCCCATTGAGGGATAGAGCAGTCCCATTGAGGGATAGAGCAGTCCCATTGAGGGATAGAGCAGTCCCATTGAGGAATAGAGCAGTCCAATTGAGGGTGGAGCAGTCTCATTGAGGGCGGAGCAGTCCCATTGAGGGATAGAGCAGTCCCATTGAGGGATAGAGCAGTCCCATTGAGGGATAGAGCAGTCCCATTGAGGGATAGAGCAATCCCATTGAGGGTGGAGCAGTCCCATTGAGGGTGGAGCAGTCCCATTGAGGGATAGAGCAGTCCCATTGAGGGATAGAGCAGTCCCATTGAGGGTGGAGCAGTCCCATTGAGGGATAGAGCAGTCCCATTGAGGGATAGAGCACTCCCATTGAGGGTGGAGTAGTCCCATTGAGGGATAGAGCAGTCGCATTGAGGGATAGAGCAGTCGCATTGAGAGTGGAACAGTCCCATTGAGGGATAGAGCAGTCCCATTGAGGGATAGAGCAGTCCCATTGAGGGATAGAGCAATCCCATTGAGGGATAGAGCAATCCCATTGAGGGTGGAGCAGTCCCATTGAGGGATAGAGCAGTCCCATTGAGGGATAGAGCAATCCCATTGAGGGTGGAGCAGTCCCATTAAGGGATAGAGCAGTCCCATTGAGGGATAGAGCAGTCCCATTGAGGGATAGAGCTGTCCCATTGAGGGATAGAGCAATCCCATTGAGGGATAGAGCAGTCCCATTGAGGGATAGAGCAATCCCATTGAGGGATAGAGCAGTCCCATTGAGGGATAGAGCAATCACATTGAGGGATAGAGCAGTCCCATTGAGGGATAGAGCAATCACATTGAGGGATAGAGCAGTCCCATTGAGGGATAGAGCAGTCCCATTGAGGAATAGAGCAGTCCCATTGAGGGATAGAGCAGTCCCATTGAGGGATAGAGCAGTCCCATTGAGGGATAGAGCAGTCCCATTGAGGGATAGAGCAATCACATTGAGGGATAGAGCAGTCCCATTGAGGGATAGAGCAATCACATTGAGGGATAGAGCAGTCCCATTGAGGGATAGAGCAGTCCCATTGAGGGTGGAGCAGTCCCATTGAGGGATAGAGCAGTCCCATTGAGGGATAGAGCAGTCGCATTGAGGGATAGAGCAGTCGCATTGAGAGTGGAACAGTCCCATTGAGGGATAGAGCAGTCCCATTGAGGGATAGAGCAGTCCCATTGAGGGATAGAGCAATCCCATTGAGGGATAGAGCAATCCCATTGAGGGTGGAGCAGTCCCATTGAGGGATAGAGCAGTCCCATTGAGGGATAGAGCAATCCCATTGAGGGTGGAGCAGTCCCATTAAGGGATAGAGCAGTCCCATTGAGGGATAGAGCAGTCCCATTGAGGGATAGAGCTGTCCCATTGAGGGATAGAGCAATCCCATTGAGGGATAGAGCAGTCCCATTGAGGGATAGAGCAATCCCATTGAGGGATAGAGCAGTCCCATTGAGGGATAGAGCAATCACATTGAGGGATAGAGCAGTCCCATTGAGGGATAGAGCAATCACATTGAGGGATAGAGCAGTCCCATTGAGGGATAGAGCAATCCCATTGAGGGATAGAGCAGTCCCATTGAGGGATAGAGCAGTCCCATTGAGGAATAGAGCAGTCCCATTGAGGGATAGAGCAGTCCCATTGAGGGATAGAGCAGTCCCATTGAGGGATAGAGCAGTCCCATTGAGGGATAGAGCAGTCCCATTGAGGGATAGAGCAGTCCCATTGAGGGATAGAGCAATCACATTGAGGGATAGAGCAGTCCCATTGAGGGATAGAGCAATCACATTGAGGGATAGAGCAGTCCCATTGAGGGATAGAGCAGTCCCATTGAGGGTGGAGCAGTCCCATTGAGGGATAGAGCAGTCCCATTGAGGGATAGAGCAGTCCCATTGAGGGTGGAGCAGTCCCATTGAGGGATAGAGCAGTCCCATTGAGGGGTGGAGCAGTCCCATTGAGGGATAGAGCAGTCCCATTGAGGGATAGAGCAGTCCCATTGAGGGATAGAGCAGTCCCATTGAGGGATAGAGCAGTCCCATTGAGGGATAGAGCAGTCCCATTGAGGGATAGAGCAGTCTCATTGAGGGTTAGAGCAGTCCCATTGAGGGATAGAGCAGTCCCATTGAGGGATAGAGCAGTCCCATTGAGGGATAGAGCAGTCCCATTGAGGGATAGAGCAGTCCCATTGAGGGATAGAGCAGTCCCATTGAGGGATAGAGCAGTCCAATTGAGGGATAGAGCAGTCCCATTGAGGGTTAGAGCAGTCCCATTGAGGGTTAGAGCAGTCCCATTGAGGGATAGAGCAGTCCCATTGAGGGATAGAGCAGTCCCATTGAGGGATAGAGCAGTCCCATTGAGGGATAGAGCAGTCCCATTGAGGAATAGAGCAGTCCCATAGAGGGATGATGTGGCTGGTCCCACTCAAAAACTAGCTGGCACTCCAGCGCAATGTTGGCGATGCATTGAGAGACATGATGAGACATTAAACCACACATTCTGCGTGCTTGGTTGAAAGTATTATGTAGCAGAGAAGATATTCCTGGTTTCCTGCAACCTGCAATGAACATCACAGAAGCAGATGGCCGATCATTATTTTCATCCTGTTTTTTCCTACAACAGCGTCTGCGCAATCTGAAAGTATGTCATTGGCTGGAAAGCACTATACAAGTTTTAAGACTTTTGTTTACTTTTCCCGCACCCCATGACGCCCAGGTTTTCAGTGTATTCACATTGGCCCTTTCCTCTGTCGCCGGTGACTATGTAATGTCAGCTATCTCACTGCGTGCAGCAGAAAGAAGTGAAATGTGATGTGTGTTGGGTGTGTGATTGATTTGAAACACCAGTGCAGTTGTGTGAAAGCAGTCTGCCACGAGAGGGCAGTGTCGTACAGTAGCATGTATTTAGAAACTTTCAACATCTTTTCTGTTTGGGTTTATTACCTGGTTAAGGTGATTCTAACACAGTAGCTTCTCATCTCCATTTATTATCTTTACATTAAGCCATTGATCTGGACAGCTAATCAGTCTGTTAAAGTGAAAGAAAGACTCACACTCAATATTGCACCTTATCACATCTTTGAATCTTTGCAAAGACGGCTCGATCTTCATTTCGACTAGCTGTTAGTGTAGTGATTTGTCTTCCCGATTGGAGAACTCGCTCAATTCAGATGAATGTTGTTCAACTCAACAGACTCAATAGCAGATGGGCGAATCGCTCTGCTATGTTACCACCAAACAGTGAAATGGAAAATCTACCCCATTGAGTTGCACAGCAAATGTTCGCAGACGAGGCCACCAGGTTAGGCAGAGGAAAAGCCTGCAAACAACATACTGCTTTTGTGTTGATGCTGCTTGAAGGTGGCGGAGGCACTGGGAGAACTCCCTTCTTTAATTAAAATTGAGCCATGTGATTATAAACAATCACATTGGAGATGCTAAGCTAGAGGGAGCACCGCTGGCGATACAGCACTCCCTGAGTACTACACTCGTAACAATCACTTATTCCATCATGGATCCAATCATGGCTCCATGCTCCAGTGCAGGAATTCAACATCGACAGCATTCCAAAACTTCTGTCCTGCTCGAGGTGTTGTCTTTTAAACCAGATGTTAAACCAAAATCTTGCATGTAAAAGTGATTGAACGTATGAATCCACATCACCGTGATCATAACTTGAAGCCACGCTGAAATAGAGGACTAGAATTGCCCATCAAGCAGAGAGAACGGAGATTACCCTGTTAATTGCTGAGGTTTTCCAAAACATGTTCTACTTTGAGCGACATCTGGATTGTTCTTGTGGATCCACTGGAATTTGTGCATGAATGGAATGCATGGCCATTGCTTGTCTAGACTTCAGCAAGACTTTTGCTAGAAGTATTACAGAGGAAACTAGTTCATAAATGGATCGGCACCCGAGATAGGTGGACTCTTAAGGAAGTGGTTTGGCAATCGGTTGTATTAAAGGACACATTGGCAGGATGCCACTGGTGGAGAGCGCCGAGGGTCAGTGCTGGGACTCTTGTTGTTTTCATTGTATAGCATGATTTTGCAGTGGGCATAGAGACAAGCTGACAGAACTTGCCAAGGTTGGGGAAGGGAGCTGGCAGACAATCTTAAAGCTCGATCAGGTGTCAATCAGGGATGTTAAACACATGCTACATAATGGGCATCATCTGGTACTGAGACATTTGCTGTCAGATTGGGTCAGATTGAGCCAAGTTTATTTGGAGACCCTGAAGATGAAATTGCTATGTGCTGTGCCGGTATGTTGGGCTTAGAACGGTGCAATATATACCAATTCCTCCACATGGGGACATGCGCCTAATCTGTGCCAGCTCCATGACCCCTGCCACATTAGGCCTTTGCTGGATTTAGACATCCCTTGCAGCTGGCAGTGTTCGATCAATTCAAATATGTAAGAGGTTTCCAGCCCATGTCTCAGGACGGGTGAGAAACAGGATGGAGCATGGCCAGATGCATCAGTACTCCTCCATGTTGAACACCAATTGGAAGCACTGAGAGTAACATAGGCACATAATGTAATCTGGGTGGGTGACTTCACGTGCCATCACCGAGAGTTATTTGATGATACCACCACTGGCCAAGCTGGTCAAGTGTTTAAGGAAATAACTGCCAGACTGGACTCGCGGCGGGTGCTGTGAGAACCTGCAGAACGATGGAAAACCTCCTTGGCCTCACCCTTCCTACTCTAGTTTTCACGGATGCACATGTCCCTGATAGTTTTGGTAGAAATACGCACAGCAAAGGTCTTGCGAAGACAAATTTCCATCTTCACACTGAGGACACCCTCCAGAACGCCGTGTCTCTCTCTAGTCAAGCTGTTTCAGTCCAGCTACAACACATGTATCTACCGGGAAATGTGGAACATTACCCAAGCATGTCCTGTCCACAAAAAGCAGGACACCTCCTGTCCAGCTCAATACCTCCCCATCTGCCACTCTCAATCATCAGTAAAGTGATGGGAGATGTTGTCAACAGCTCTATAAAGCGGCCCTTACTCATTAATAACCAGCTCACTGAAACTCAGTTTGGCTTCCGCCAGGACCATTCAGCTTCTGGCTTGATTACAGCCTTGATCAAACATGGACAACAGATCTGAATTCCAGAGCTGTGGGAAGAGTAAGTGCCCTTGGCATCACGGCAGCATTTGACTAAATGTGGCATCAAGCAGCTCCAGCAAAGTTGAACTCCATGTGGATTTGTTGGTGGAGTCATACCTGCCACAAAGTAAGATGTCTGTGATTATTTGAAGTCAATTATCTTCGTCCTGGGACACCATTGCAAGAGTTCTTCAGGGTAGCGTCCTGGGTCAAACCATTTTAAGCTGCTTCATCAATTACCTTCCCTATATCTTAAGGTCAGAGGTGGTGATGCTCAATGTTCAGCACCATTTGTGACTCCTCAGATGCTGCAGCATTCTGTGAATGCATGTAGCAAGATCTGAACATATCCAGGCTTGGCTTAATTAGTGGCAAGCAACATTAACATCACGCAAGTACCAGGCAGTGACCGTCTCCAATAAGAAGGACCATCTACCTTTGTCATTGAATAACATTCCCAACTCTGGGACTTCACCAACATATTCTGGTGGTCACCATTGGCTAGCATCTCAATTGGACCAGTTAAATGTGTACACTGACTACCAGTGCAGGTCAGAGATTGACTAACCTGTGGTGAGTTGTTTACCTCTTGACTCCCCAAAGCTTTTGCAATATTTACAATGGAAAAGTCACAGTGGAATACTCTTTGCTTTTGTGAATGCTGCACATGCAACAAGACTCAAGAAGGTCATTATCATTCAGAATATAGTGGTGGCCAACCCACCAACTCTAACATGCATTTCCCCCAGCAGGTGCCTGTCTTGTTACCTGTGTGGTAGGTAACTCGTGCTACTCAATCCTTGGTTGATGGTGAGGTCTTCTGAATCTCGATGAAGAAGACTTGAACTCGTCGTGTTACAACAAAGGTGTATTGAGTAACTATAACAACAAGTGCATGAGTTGTTTACTTTAACTTTGATACTAAGGATAATGTTAACAAGATCTAATTACAATAACTATACGTACTCCACTAGCCATCTGAACTATTCTGATATTGTTATGGACACAGTCCCCGGACAGGCGCCGGAATGTGGCGACTAGGGGCTTTTCACAGTAACTTCATTGAAGCCTGCTCGTGACAATAAGCGATTTTCATTTTTCATTTCATTTCACAGTGCACCCGAGAGAGAGAGAGACTGAGGGAGACACAATGTGGTTGCTTTTTATACCCCTGTTGGTCCGGCCCTCCAGTGATCATGTGGTGCTGCTGATTACGCATTAACCCCTTGTGTAGATGTACATACAGAGATCACTACAGAGCATACAGTGGCAGCTGACTGTGCCATTAATATGGGGCAATGCAGCAACACAAGGTTTTTCAACATGTCTCTCAAAGTCATGACCTTGTCGACTCTGATGTGCATAGCCGCTTAATTTGCTCAACAAAATGTGGTAGAAAATGTGCAACAGTACAAGTGTCACCACGAGCAAGCGGCAAGTGAGTCAAACAGTATGTTTATTAGATCCTCGCGAGACTTTTGGTAGATGACAGTTGGAATTTCTAACACCCGGAAATCGAAACAAGGATTTGCAACGTGTGACTCTCTAGCAGAGGTGTACGAGAGCAAGGGTAACATTTTAAAAAAGGATGGAGCAATGAAGGAAAAGGACCAGGAAGAAAATTAAATGTTAGAAACGGTGAAAATGGATTAAAAAAACATACGATTTAAAAAGCCATTTTTCAAAGGGTGAATTTTGACGAAACTGAATTGAAATGCAAAGTTATATTTAGAAACGCAGATCTTTATCCTGCACAAAAATGTGTATAAAGTTTCTGTACGAATGCAAAGAGGCGCCACCCTGCCAAACCATAGATCTTTCTATCATATCATTGCTCTTTGATGTTAGAACTATAGTATTGTTACTGTAATTGACGCCCAGGGAGAGAGTGACTGAGAGAAAGAAAGAGACCCTTGAAGAAGGGAATGCAAATACAAGGTAGGGGTCACATGGAGGGAAAGCAAGTTCAGGGGAAGAGTGACAGACATAAGTGAAGAGTAAAGGAGAAACAGACTTCTATTGACACTACCAAAAATAGGCTTGAGGTAGAATCCTATCCAGACCAAGATAAGGTTGATGAATCTCCTCACCTTATCCCAGGTTGGCGGAATGATGCCCCTCAAGCTAGTTATAACCAATTACCTCTCTCTAAGGACAGTTATATCTCTGGTGCTTTGTGGACTGTAGCTAATTATCTGGCATAGATGATCAAATATTGAATGAGAGACAGAGTTTACAGTCCATTTGGGAACACGGGAATGCCATTGTGAAATTCAAATAGTTCGGCAATACGCAGCCCCATCCTGCAGAAAAGCTTTGATTGCCTCAATCCCAGTCTCTTTGCTGATTGTTGAAGGGAATTTGCACTGGAGAGCTCACGCTGTGATTTCCAAAAGCCAAAGACCAAAATAACATTGAGGCTTTTGTGGTTTCTATTGATCTGCTTAGTGTCAGTGTCTTCCATTGTTTAGATACCAGAAGAAAAATCCTCCGGAGAAACCTTAATTGCAGATCATTACTAGCGAGGCAGCAGCTGACTAGTTGTAGCTGCAGCTCCACCTATACATTCCATCATTCAAGTTGATACTGAGGGAATAAAATGAAAATCGCTTATTGTCACGAGTAGGCTTCAATGAAGTTACTGTGAAAAGCTCCTAGTTGCCACATTCCGGCGCCTGTTCGTGGAGGCTGTTACGGGAATCGAACCGTGCTGCTGGCCTGCTTTCAAAGGCAGCGATTTAGCCCAGTGTGCTAAACAGCCCCCATGCTGCCCTGTCGGAGGTGCCGTCTTTCAACTGGGATATTAAGCCCTTCCCCCTCAGATGGAAATTAAAGATCCCATGGCATGATTTCAAGAAAAGCAAGACAGTTCAGGTCTAACTGGTCCCGAGCATACATTTTATTCCTCAACCAAAATTCCACGAAATAGATTATCCTCCAGAAATAGCTGAAAGGAGCGGGGAGTGGAGCTTGGGGAGGGATTCAAGTAGTAGGGGGTGGAAAAGGCGGATGATAATGTAGTGAAAGTAGAAAATAGAGGGGTGGTGGTGAGTAACAGTTGAGAACAAGAGCCATTCTAGTGCTGTCAAAGGGAGGGGGTTTGGAACAGGGGCATGGGAAATGAGTTGAGGTTAAGGGAATACTCAAGTGAGGTAAAAAGAAAACCAAGACATTTCTGAAGTACATGATCCCAACCAGCTACAATGTGGTTTCAGATATTCTGGCATTCGGCGTGAGAATTTTCTTCAGTATATTTCAACCTTAACTATACTCCCAATTTGTCTTTCAGAAAGAGGTGCTATTGATATAGTGCTGATGTTTTGGTGTTGGCGGTGGTGGGTACCTGTCATGGGTCAGAGGTTTGGAGAGAATGGTTGACATGTGCCGAAACGCACATTGGGAATGGGAGCTGGCAGTGGAGGTCCAACATCTAGCTGCTCTCCTATTTCTCTCTCTGTGGGACTGGTGGAACCACTGTGGGATTTCTCTTATTTTGGGTCCCAGGTATCAGCACTTTAAAAAAAAAATCCACTTCCTTTGCCAATTTCTCTCATTTATTTGCCCTTTTCATTGGTCGGCCTAATTCTCAACAATCCTTTGCACTTTTGATGCATTTTCATGCCGATGACCTTCACGTAACCTTTTGGCGGTTTAATTTTTGGCGCAAAGTGATTTGAGGGCCACTCAGTTCATTAACCCTCTCCATCAATTATGTATCTGTCCTTCACTGCCTTTCAAAAAAAAATTAAAACCATTCCTCCTTAAATGCTTGTGCAGTTGTAATTTTTAATGGTGTCTCCATCTCCATAACTCGAACCAGGGTTTGTTTCCTTTACAACCACCGACTGTACATAAAATAAAAGAATCGTTGATCAAAGCAGCACGGCTAAAGGTCATTTGGCCCATCACCATCTCTCTGCTGGCTCTTTATCCAATTAAGCCTACTGTCCTCCTCTTTTCACACAGCCCTGCAGATTATTTCCCTTCAAATATGTACCCAATTCTCTTTTAAATGTTTCCACTGAATTTGTTTCCATCACCTGTGCAGGTAGTGCATTTCATGACCTTATCGACATGTCCAGTGCTTTTACTGTTTTGATTTTGGATTTTCAGCATGTGCAGTTATATACAGTATTAGCTGCACTCACTGGATGTCTATTAAACGTTTGCTCTGCGGTGGGGGAGTGACAGGCCTCTCACCTCTAAAATTGCTTGCTCTCTTTAACCCTTTGCATGCCCACACAGGCTGTTTACATCCTCGGCCCTCAATATTTGAAAGAAATAACGCGCATTTATATAAAATCTTTCAAATCCTCACGATGCCCCAAAGCACTTCACAGCCAATAAAGTAATTTTGTTAACACAAGGGAACACGCCTGCCACTTTGTGCAACACTTGACAATGGGAGAAATAGCCGGAAATAGTGATGCTAACAGAGGTATAGAGAATGGCCAGGAGAGCGGGGACAATGTCTTTGCTATTCAAATAGTGCAATGGAATTTTTTTATATCTGTCTGTGATTGCAGTTTAATATCTCATCCAAAAATGGCACCTTCAACACGGCACTGAATTAAGTGTTCATGGTCGAGAGTGGACTTGAACCCAAACCCTATTCAATCAGAGGTGACAGTCCCACCACTGAGCCAAGAACATGCTGATCCTCTGATTTCTGTTCTCCTCATCCTTCTTTAGCCCACTGAAAAACACATTCAGTTCTGCATGTTCATGCAGAGCTTTATCTCGTCGAATCTCTGCTTGCCCCAACATAGTAGTTGGTTTTATTTGAAGGAGTGTGTAAATGTCCCGTTCCCATTCTGTGGCACATCTTCGTGTCATCTCATGGTTCTTTAGTGATAGAATACTGGACGGATATTCATTTTACAGCATTACGGCTGGCTGTATTTTTTTTATCGTCAGTCTTTCTTAGTCCGCGAACACAGTAAGATCTCCTTCATCACGACACAACTCTCACTGATCCCCCAAGAAAGTTTCAACTTTTGCAGAGCTGTTCTTTGAGTGTTGATTTCCAGGAACACTTATTTAGGTAAAAACATGCCCCATTTATTCATTACATGGTATCCACGATCAGGAGACATAGTTTCCTTAGAGTGATGAAGCTGCACTGGGCAATGCTGGTAAGAAAGGTGTTAATGTATTAGAATATAATTCCATTGCCTGCTACACTAACTGAGGTGCAATTTCAACTCAGTCATGTTTACCTGGTGGAACATGATAATGACTCACTCTGTGTTATAGAACAACTGTAGAATGAAAAGGCTGGAAAATACTGTTGGGAAAAAGAGTGGGTGAACACTTGACACACTTGTCTCATATCCCTCTGCCATTATTTAAATAAAGGCATTAACCCACGCCTCCGTTGTACTGAAGGAGAGGAAAATGTCATACCAAGGCGTTTGAGTGTTCATCTCCTATTATCACGATCGAGAATTTCCAGGAACTAGTAAAGCGTGAAAAAAAAGCCCATCATTTTTGGTGATACAGTGAATTGTACTTTGTGAAACAGGAGCCTGCTGAGGTCATTTATTATATAAGGTTATTTTAATTCACTTTGTTTTTTCCACAAACATGGTGGAACAAAGGTGGAAAATAGTTTAAAATGTCCAACAAACCTATCACACCATTGCCAATATATGTACCTGAAGTGCTTTGGAATGATACATGGTCAAACAATCTCCTTAGGATTCCATCAAAATGTGGCCCGCGTAGCAGAAGGCAGGAAAGTGAGTGAAGAAAAAAGGGTGTTGGTTGACATAAATTAGCTGGAACACCAAGTTCGACAGACAGTAATTGATAACACGTCCAATGACTGAATGAAACACTCACATTGTTGGTGCAGAAGTAATTCTGCATTGAACCTGTAAGGGCCCTTCCTGTTCATTCCCTGTTTATTCCTTTATTTCCCCTTTTGTTTTTGCTGTTACATTTTCGATTCACAGATGATTAATGGACATGTGACTTTAACGCAAGCAGCCTGGATCTTTAATTCAAGTAGAAGAATCCAGAAGCTTGTGTTGGTTTAAACTGGAGTTACAAACTGTCTGGCTGGTGGCCAATGAATTGGCCCAAAAGGCTGTGCCTGCCTGGTAAAGGTGGTGATTAAGTCTTATAACGTGCTATCCTCTGATTCTAAAAATAATGAAGAACAATTGAAATCTGGAAATCACAAAATGTTTTAGTCCATATTAACAAATTAAGGGCTGTGATTATGAAAACTCCAATGAGAAATGAAAACTGTAACACAAAGAATAGTGCATATGAGAGGACTGACCCCTCAGGTGCACCTGTTTCTGAAGGTAACCCAATGTGAAGGGAAAGAGAGAATGTAACACTGAAGGGGTTGAAGATTATTTATTGGTTAAAAATAAACCCAGTATTTCTCTCAGTATTGACATTACTGCTTGTAGTTTGACTGTGGAAGATCCTCGTTAAATATTCATTGGACCATCCAAAAAGGCTGACTGCATTTCACGAAAGACAGAAAGAGACAGATAAAATAATGATACTGGAAGAGTACAGTTAGGATTGTAGAGAAACATCAGGGGGAACTCTGTTAACCGATCATGATGTAGACATAAAAAACTATGAACCAGTAAAGCCACGTCCATCTCGACTAAAACCACGGAGACTGGCTCAGTTAGAGACGGAAATACAATGCACGTTGGGCATGTTGCAGAGACAAGCAGAAGCATTGTGGTTCACATATCTCCAAGTAGAGTTCGAGAGACTGGAGTCCATGTTAGTGGACAAACCCGTGCTGGCTGCTCCTGACTTTTTCAGACCATTTAAAATGGCCACAGATACCAGAGGCCTGGGGGTAGGAGCAGTGCTACTACAAGATGATGATGCAAGATTCGAGAGGTCAGTTGGGTATTTTTCAAAGAAACTAGGTCAGTGCCATAGAAAGTATTCCACCATTGAAAATGAAGCCTTAGCCTCGCTACTAGCCCTGAAGCACTTTAAAGTATATGCCTGACATGAAAATAAATAATGCCTAGTTTACACAGACCAGAATCCGCTTGCGCTTATAGAAATGTTTAAAACCTGGAACACAAGTCTATTCCATTGGAGTTTATTATTACAACAGTTTAATGTTGAAATTAGAAAGGATAATATGATAGTGATGTGTATTTAAAGGCTGACTAGTTACCAATGAAGAGATTGGGAATGGAACTTGTATAATGGGGATGGATTGCATGGATATGTCTTTGTCATTTGTCTTGCATACCTCATAATGAAATGTACGTGCCCTGAAGTTTCATTCTTTTAGAAGGGAGGTATGTATGTGTCCTTCCTGTATATTCCCTTATTTCACCTTTATTTTAGTTTTGTCATTCCAAGTTTGATCTGTGGATGATTACTGGACATGTGTCTTTAAAGTAAGCAGCCTGTATCTTTAATCCAAGCAGAAGAATCCAGAAGCTTATGCTGATTTAAACTGGAGTTTCAGACCTACCAGCACCAGTGAGAGAGCTGGGCTGGGGCTTGGTTTGATAGATTTGGCTGGTGGCCAATAATTTGCCCCAAAAGGCTTTGGTTTGCCTGGTAACAGCTGGCGAGTGGATCTTATCCAACTGAAATAGTTCTCAGAGACCTGAAGATTTCAGTTTGATTCTGGCAGAACGGTGAACAGACCCAGATAATTCTCCATGGAAAGATCTACAAAAAGCCTGCTGTGAGGGCTGTGTCCCTCACTCTCTCCAGTAGCCTGTGGGTGCTGTGTTCCTGAAACTATAGAGGTCTGAAGACAAACGAGGAACTGAAAGCAAAGTGTGATGAGAAAGACTCATTGTTTGTGAGTGCAGTATTTTTAAACTACAGAGAAGACCAGCACAGGCAGTTTAATCTGCAAATTTACTTTGAATAAAGTATGCTAAGAACATCATTTGAAAAAAAGACTTTTCCCCCCCTTTCAGTTACATTTTTTACCCCTTTCCACTCCTCTGTGTTTGTCTATCTTGTGTGTGTGTGTGCATAGAGGGTGGGGGGAAAGTTAAAGTTGGGAGTTAGATATTATTTCAATAGTTATTTCAAAAACAGGAACGCAGATTACTACCTGAATGGTTGTAAATTGGGAGAGGGGAGTGTACAGCGGGACCTGGGTGTCCTTGTGCACCATTCACTGAAGGTAAGCATGCAGTTGCAGCAGGCGGTAAAGAAGGCGAATGGTATGTTGGCCTTCATTGCAAGAGGTTTTGAGTATAGAAGCAAGGATGTGTTGCTGCAATTGCACATGGCCTTGGTGAGACCACACTTGGAGTATTGTGTGCAGTTTTGGTCTCCTTCTCTGAGGAAGGATGTTCTTGCTCTCGAGGGAGTGCAGCGAAGGTTACCAGACTGATTCCAGGGATGGCGGGATTTCATATGAGGAGAGATTGACTAGGTTGTGATTGTTCTCGCTGGAGTTCAGAAGAATGAGGGGGGATCTCATAGAGACTTATAAAATTCTAACAGGACCAGACCAGGGTAGATGCAGAAAAGACATTACCAATGATGGGTGTGTCCAGTGCCAGGGGTCACAGCCTGAGGATTCAGGGTAAGCCATTTTGGACATAGGTAAGGAGACACTTCTTTGCACAAAGAGTGGTGAGCCTGTGGAATTCATTGCCACAGGAAGGAGTTGATGCTAAAACTTTGAATATATTCAAGAGGCGGCTGGATATAGCACTTGGGGAGAATGGGATCAAAGGCTACGGGGAGAAAGCAGGATTAGGCTATTGAGTTGAATGATCAGCCATGATCGTGATGAATGGTGGAGCAGGCTCGAAGGGCCAAAAGGCCTCCTCCTGCTCCTATCTTCTATGTATCTATGTTAACCAACTGTATCTGCTGCGTATTTCATTATAGTTCTTGTTATAATTATACAGTAGTTGTGTTTATATTTCCAAACCTGATGGCTGTAAGTGTTGGGCCACCAAGGGTATTTTGATAAGAATTATTGGTTATTTCACTTGTGTTGTGACTCCAGGACGAGTGGGGCTGGTATTGACCGCACACTTGCCCAGAGTGTCATAACAAGCGGCTTTGTAAGTGTTTATAAACTTATTATGTAATTTGGGTTTTTGTTCTTTTGCAATCAGAGATTCACAACCTCCTATCTCCCAACCCCCCCATATTTGTCTTCATCGATACAGTCCTGGTCCACATGCTTAGCTGTTGAGCAGCCTGCTTGACAAGCCCAGCTGATGTTGCCCGTGGTATTCGAACAAATGGGGACATATAATTTGGTTTACTCTCCATCCTGTGGGCTACATTGTTGATCTCCAAATGGCACCCAACTGTGCAATGTGAGCAAGGTTAGATACTAGGGTAGTGATCCTGGCAATATATATTCAGGGCTCACCCTGATCAAAGGAGGATGTTTAAAGAATGGAATATTCCCCCAACCTGAACTCACCCAGTATGTTCCAGACATGGTAAAATACAATGCAATGTAAAAATTCCTCTATTCTACTCCAATAAAATGCCTCAATTAAAATGCCAAGGAAATGGTGTCTACTGCAACGGTGTGACATTTATATTTCACACCACCCCTTTCTCTGAGCGTAACAGTAATGAAGTGCCAACTTGTGCTAAAATGTGGGCAATTCGATAGTGACGATTCACTCCCACTAAAAAGTTGTTTGGCACTGTCCAAATAGATTTTCTGTCAAATTGGCAGAGTGGAGACTTTGTACCATCAGTTTGTGTTGCATTCAAAACTGATTCATCAGGTCAAAGCACAGTTTGTCAACCCATTGAGACATCCAATCGAATAACTGTCGACCATTAACGCTATATATAGATGTTGATGCAGATCAATGTAAATTAAGTTGATGTGAATTCCTTACAATTGCTTGTTCATTCGAAATTCTATTTCCTCCCGTGATACAATAATGCTTGAAAGAACGTCTGAAGGTGAGCCAGGACAGTGACATACTCCACAGGGAAGGGTTTGATAGTGTGAGCAGATACAGATCCAGGAATGCTAACTTACGCTACATGCACTGATGATAACAAGGGATTGAATGACTACTGAACCAGTCTCAATGCCAGATTATCCACTTATATACAGTAGGATGGACAAATTGAAACTGGAGTGGCTCCAGAGTCAGGCCTCCTGGTGCGTCAGTAAGTCTTCATATGGTGACTTGGCAGTACCACAGTTCCACTAGGTTTTGGAAGCGTTCATACGAGAGTCCTTTGGGACGACTTGCTTCAGACAGTTTGTGTACAGTACCTTGGCTGAATCTAGACGAAAGTCAGATTTATTCTGCAGACAGGCCTGCTGGAGGAATAATGAGCTTTACTTTCATTATTAACCTGCTTCATTCAAGGCATGCATTTAACTTAGGCCTGAGTTAGGACTGAATTTGGGTGAAAGGGACCTCTTAAGCAGCATCTGATTCAGCAGAGAGTACAAACATCACCAAACCATCTTCCAACCCTTTTGCATATTAAGCATATGTATAAATAATAACATTATTCTTTGCTGTTTTAACCAATAGAATTTGGAGCTAACCCTGGAAGCACTTCTGTTGTCACCACTGAGAAAACAGTATTCCTCTGTCATAGAATAATCTTATAATAGTGCTTGACTGAAGGTATCAATGTGGTAAATAAACTACCTGTTGTGGATTGGTGCAATACAAATTGAGGTCGCTTCCAGATTTCATTCCATGCCGAACTGAACCCAATGGTGATGCATTTGGACCCTTTCCTTCAATCGCCATCGAACCTAATTCTCAGATGTTGACAATCTCTGCTTCAATCACTGACACTGGCAGTGCATTGCACAGCCTCACAATCCTGTGTGCGGAAATTTTTTCCTGTGGATTTACTCCATTCTGATATCAAGCAACCATGTGTTATCAAGTAATGGCTGAAGGGACAGAATACTGCAAAGGCTGTGGGCCCTGACAATATTTCAGCAATTGTATTGAAGAACTGTGTTCTGGAACTTGCCGCACTCCTAGCTAAGCTGTTCCAGTATAGCTACAACAATGGCATCTACCCGGCAATGTGTAAAATTGCCCAGGTATGTCCTATACACAAAAAGCAGGACAAATTCAACCCGGTCACATTCTCGATTATAAGCAAATTGACAGAAGGGGTCATCAACAACACTATCAAGCGGCGCTTGCTTAGCAATAATCTGCTCCCAGGTGCTCAGTTTCAGTACGATCACTCCGCTCCGACCTCATTACAGCTTTTGTTCAAACATGGACAAAAGAACTGAACTCCTAGAGTGAGATGTGAGTGCCTGCTCTTGATATCAAGGCAGCAGTTGACTGCGTATGGCATTAAGGAATCATGTAAAACTGGAGTCAGTGGGAATCAGGGGAGTCATACCTGGCGCAAAGAAAGATGGTTGTGGTGGTTAGAGGTCAATCATCTCAGCTCCAGGACATCACTGCAGGAGTTCCTCAGGATAGTGTCCCAGGCCCAACCATCTTCAGCTGCTCCATCAATGACTTTCCTTACTTCATATGGTCAGAAGTTTGGATGTTCACAGATGATTGCACAATGTTCAGCACCATTCATGGCTCCTCAGATACTGAGGCAGCCTGTGCCTATGTGCAGCAAAACCTGGACAATATCGAGGCTCGGGCTGACAAATGACAAGTAACATTTATGTCACACAAATGCCTGGCTATGACCATCTCCAACAAGAGAGAATGTAACCATCGCCCCATGAGATTCAACGGCATTGCCATCACTGAAATCATCACTATTAACACCCTGGGGGTTATTATTGGCCAGAAACAGAACTGGACCAGTCATACAAATACTGTGGCCACAAGAGCAGGTTAGAAGTTGGGATTTCTGTGAGAGTAACTCACCTCCTGATTTCCCCAGAGCCTGTCCACTATCTACAAGGCACATGTCAGGAGTGTAATGGAATACTCCCCACTTGCCTGGATGAGTGCAGCTCCAAAAACACTCAAGAAGCTCATCAGCCTCCAGGACAAAGCAGCCCGGCTTGATTGGCACCCCATCCACAAACATTCACTCCTCCCATCACTGACGTACTGTAGGAACTGTGTGTACCATCGACAAGATGCACTGCAGGAACTCACCAAGGTTCCAAGGCAGCACCTTCCAAATCCACAACCAGCACCATCCAGAAGGACAAGGGTAGCAGAAACCTGGGAACACCACCACCTGGAGGTTCCCCTTCATGCCACACATCATCCTGACTTGGAAGTAAATCGCTGTTCCTTCTCTGTCGCTGGGTCAAAATCCTCAAACTCCCTCCATAACAGCACTGTGAGTGTACGTACACCACATGGACTACAGCGGTTTAAGAAGCCAGCTCACCACCACCTTCTCCAGGGCAATTAGGGATGGGCAAAAATGCTGGCCGAGCCAGTGACACCCAATTTCAAGAATGACTAAAAAAAAGGGGCTGAATCTCACACTAATTGACTCTGAAGAAGAGTCAGATGGACTTGAAACATTAACTGTGTTACTCTCTCCACAGATGCTGCCAGACCTGAGTTTGTCCATTCTTTTCTGTTTTTATTTCAGATTTCCAGCATCCGGAGTATTTTGCTTATAAATCTCATTGTACCTCACCCTTAATCCGTTCACAATAACTGGAACTGTCAAATTACCATCCACACTGATGCTTTCCTGAATTTAAATAATCGCAGATGGCAACACGATGTCATGGCACAGGTCATCTCAGGATTCATTACTGCAGCATTTACAAAATGGCTCCTGGTTCCTTCCAGCCCCCTCACCCCCCACCCCACCCTGCTCCTCCTCCCCCTTCTTCTCCCCTCCCGTACCAGCCTCCCCGAACAGGCGCTTGAATGTGGCTAGGGGCTTTTCACAGTAACTTCATTTCAAGCCGACTTGTGACAATGAGCGATTCCCATTTCATTTCAAATGAAGGGATTGGCAGAGGCTGGGAGAAAAGTTTAACAAACAATACTTTGGTACAGTCCTGCCCTTCACCTGTCACGTCAGCGACTGTGGGCTACATATTTAAAGGTGACTAATGCTGTTGGATTGGGCTTTACTTTTTGCAGAAATATATTTTTAAAAATGTTTTTATTGAGACTTTTTTTCAATATAACACCGTAAACCTATTGCACAATAAATACAATTCCAGACTTAATCCACCCCTCACCCCAAAAAAGAAAAACAACCGAGACAAAACCCAAAACAAAACCAACCAACAGCTCTCCCTCCCCACCGCCTCATAGATACATAAAAGATAGGAGCAGGAGGAGATGTGCTGGCCCTTCGAGCCTGCCCCGCCATTCATCACGATCATGGCTGATCATCCAATTCAATACCCAATCCTGCTTTCTCCCCATAGTCTTTGATCCCATTCTCCCAAGTGCTATATCTAGCCGCCTCTTGAATATATTCAATGATTAAGCTTCAACTACTTCCTGTGGTAATGAATTCCACAGGCTCACCACTCTTTGGGTGAAGAAATGTCTCCTCATCTCTGTCCGAAATGTTTTTACCTTGAATCCTCAGACTGTGACCCCTGGTTCTGGACACACCCATCATTGGTAATATCCTCCCTGCATCTATCCTGTCTAGCCCTATTAGAATTTTATAAGTCTCCATGAGATCCCCCTTCATTCTTCTGAACTCCGGCGAGAACAACTCCAATCTAGTCAATCTCTCTTCATATGACAGTCCCGCCATCCCTGGAATCAGTCTGGTAAACCTTTGCTGTACTCCCTCGAGAGCATGAACATCGTTCCCCAGAGAAGGAGACCAAAACTGCGCACAATACTCCAGGTGTGACCTCACCAAGGCCCGGTATAATTGCAGCAACACATCCCTGCTTCTATACTTGAAACCTCTCGCAATGAAAGACAACAGCCTTCTTTACCGCTTGCTGCACCTGCATGCTTACCTTCAGCAACTGGTGCACAAGGACATCCTGGTCCCACTGCACACTCTCCTCTCCCAATCTACAACCATTCAGGTAATAATCTGCCTTCCTGTTTTTGCTTCCAAAGTGAATAACCTCACACTTATCCAAATAATACTGCATCTACCCATTGATTTGCCCACTCGCCCAACCTGTCCAGATCATGCTGTAGGATCCCTGCATCCTCGTCACAGTTCACCCTCCCACCTAACTTGGTGTCATCTGCAAACGTTGAGATGTTATATTTTGTTCCCTCATCCAAATCATTAATATATATAGTGAATAGCTGGGGTCCCAGCACTGATCCCTGTGGCACCCCACTAGTTACTGCCTTCCAATTTGAAAAGGGACCATTAATTCCCACTCTTTATTTCCTCTCTGCCAACCAGTTTTCTATCCACCTCAATATATTTCCCCCAATCCCATGCGCTTTAATTTTGCACAATAATCTCTTATGCGGGGCTTTGTAAAACGCCTTCTGAAAGTCCAAATATACCACATCTACTGGCTCCCCCTTGTCAACTGTACTGGTTACATCTTCAAAGAATTCCAACAGATTTGTCAAGCATGATTTTCCCTTCATAAACCCATGCTGACTCTGATTGATCCTGCCACTACTTTCCAAATGTTCCGCTACAAAGTCCTTCATAATGGATTCAAGATTTTTCCCCATAACGATGTTAGGTTTACTAGTCTATAATTCCCTGCTTTCTCTCTGCCTCCCTCTTTGAATATTGGAGTGAAGTCCAATCTGCAGGGACTGTCCCAGAGTCTATAGAATCATCCCAGAAGATGACCAATATTTCAGTATTTCCAGAACCACCTCCTTAAGCACTCTGGGATGCAGATTCGCAGGCCCTGGGGATTTATCCGCCTTCAATCCTGTTAATTTTCCCAGCACCATTTCTCTACTAATGTTGATCTCCCTCAGTTCTTCCCTCTCACGAAACCTTTCATTCTCCAACATTTATAGTATCTGATTTGTGTCCTCTTTTGTGAAGATAGAACCAAAGCATGTATTCAATTGCTCAGCCATTTCTTTGTCCTTTAATAGGCATTCCCCTGTTTCTGCCTGTAGGGGGCCTACATTTCTCTTTACCAATCTCTTACTCTTCACGTATCTATAGAAACTCTTAGTGTCAGTCTTTATGGTCCCTGCAAACTTCCTTTCATACTGTACTTTCCCCTTATTAATCAATCCCTTTGTCCTTCTTTGCTGAATTCTAAACTGTTCCCAATCCTCAGACCTATTCTTCTTCTTGGCCAATCTGTATGCTTCTTCCTTGGATCGGATACTATTGCTAATTTCCTTTGTAAGCAATGGATTGGCCCTCTTACCCATTTTGTTTATGTGCCAGACAGGAATGAACAGTTGCAGCAGTTCCCCCATGCGTTCCTTGAATGTTGCCATTACCTATTTACTGTCATTCCTTTAAGTCACTTTCCCCAATCTATCAAGGCCAACTCATGCCACATATCTTCATAGTTCCCTTTATTAAGATTCAGCACCCTAGTCTCTGAATCAACTACTTCACTCTCCACCTTGATAAAAAATTCTATCATGTTATGGTCGCTCATTCCCAAGGGGTCTCGCTCAGCCAGATTGGCAATGATTCCCTTCTCATTACACAGTACCCAGTCCAAAATGGCCTGCTCTCTAGTTGGTTCTCCACATATTGATCAAGAAAACCATCCTGTATACACTCTAGGAATTCCTCCTCTATGGCATTGTGGCTTATTTGATTTGCCCAATCTATGTGATGATTAAAATCACCCATGATCACTGATATTCCCTTACTGCATGCATCTCTAATTTCATGTTTAATGCCATTCCCAACATCACCACTGCAGTTTGGGGGTCTATATATGATGCCCACTAATGTTTTTTGCCCCTTGGTATTTCTCAACTCTACCCATACAGACTCCACATTGGCAGAACTAATATCCTTTCTCACTGCTGTGTTGATTTCCTCTTTAACCAGCAGTGCCACGGCACTACCATTTCTTTCATGCCTGTCCTTCCTAAATACTGAAAACCCTGGGACATTCAGTTCCCATCCCTGGTCACTGCAGCCATGTCTGTGTAATTCCAATTATATCATACCCATTTATATCTATCTGCACGATTAGTTCATCCACTTTATTGCAAATGCTCCGTGCATTAAGGCATAGAACCATTACGTTTGCATCCTTTAACATCTGATGGTCACCAGCTCCTTGAAACAGGAAATGACAGGCCTTCCTGAGTAGAACCCTTGTGCTGACCCCCTCATGATATATTAACCTTTTTGAAGTGTATAAGTTCCAAAACGTCACTCAACCACGATGAAGCACTGGGTGGGATCAGAGTCCTCCAAACAAACAGAACTCACCTTCGAGCTATTAGCGAGGCAAAGGCAAGAGCATTTGCCTTCACCCCTGTCTCCAGGGAGTCGGAGGCCCCAAGGATGGCCACCAGTGGGCAAGGCTCCAACTCGATCCCAAGAATCCCTGTCATGGTGCTGAAAAAGAAAACCCAAAAGCTCACAAGTTTAGTATAATACCAGAACATATACGTGTGAGTCGACGGACCACATGAACAATGCTCGCGCCTGTCTTGTTACCTGTGTGGTAGGTAACTCGTGCTCCTCAATCCTTGGTTGATGGTGACGTCTTCTGAATCTCGATGAAGAAGACTCGAACTCGTCCAGTGACAACAAAGGTTTATTGAGTAACTATAACAATAATTACATGAGTTCTTTACTTTAACTTTGATACTAGTGATAAGGTTAACAATATCTAACTACAATAACTATACGTAACTCTACTAGCCATCTGAACTATTCTGATATTGTCCTGGTCACAGTGCACCCGAGAGGGAGAGGGAGACATAATGTGGTTGCTTTTATACCCCTGTTGGTCCTGCCCTCTAGTGATCATGTGGGGTGCTGCTGATTACACATTAACCCCTGGTCTATATGCACATACAGCGATCACTACAGCGCCTATCCTCTACTTCTGAAAAAAAACACTCATCCATGCCGTGGTCAGATGTGCGCTATGCACCACCTTGAACTGAACCAAGCTGAGCCTAGCACATGAGGAGGTGGAGTTGACACTTTGTAGAGCCTCACTTCACACCTCCCCATCAAAAACCTGACCCAGCACCCATTCCCACTTCCTTTTTACCTCATCCAATGGAGCTTGCTCCATCGACACAAGTCGGCTATAAATATCCAATATCATCCCCTCCCCTAGCTCAACCATTGAAAGAACCCAATCCATCAACAAAGGTGAAGGTGCCAAGGGGAAGGAAGGAATCGCCTTACACAAAGAATGACGTACCTGATAGTACCTAAACAGATTAATTCTCGGAGACTGGAATTTACCCAACCACTACTCAAAACCAGAAAACCTGCGTTCTATAAACATGTCTGTGAGTTGCTCCAACCCTTCCTCCCACCATGCTCCCAACGATGAGTCCGAAACCACTGGAGCAATCTATATAAAAGTGAATTTAAGATATAAATCTAGGTCCAAAACCAAATCTTCCCAGGATCTCACAACAGATTGGATTGGATTGGTTTATTGTCACGTGTATCGAGGTATAGTGAAAAGTATTGTTCTGCGTGCAACTCAAACAGATCATTCCGTACGTGAAAAGAAAAATACATGATAGGGCAAACATAAAATACACAATGTAAATACATCGACACAGGCATCGGGTGAAGATGCGTGAAGATATCGGATCAGTCCATAAGTCCATCAGTTGAAAAGAGAATCATTTAGGTGTCTGGTAACAGCGGGGAAGGAGCAGTTTTTGAATCTGTTAGTGAGTGTTCTCAGACTTTTGTATCTCCTGCCTGATGGAAGAAGTTGCAAGAGTAAGTAAGCCAGATGGGAGGGGGCTTTGATTATGTTGCCCGCTTTCCCAAGGCAGCGAAGGTGTAGACAGAATCAATGAATGGGAGGCGGGTTCGTGTGATGGACTGGGCGATGTTCACAATTCTCTGTAGTTTCTTCCGGCCTTGGGCCGAGTGGTTGCCATACAAAGTTTTGATGCAGCCAGATAGGATGCTTTGGTGCATCTGTAAAAGTTGGTAAGAGTCAATGTGGACATGTTGAATTTCCTTAGCTTCCTGAGGAAATAAAGGCCCTGTTGGTCTTTCTTTGAGTATTGGCGATCGATCTCAAAGATGGCCTCCACCAACCTCTGCCCCTCCACCCTTTCACCCTTCTCTTTATGTGCCCTATAATAGATTGTCTCCCCCTTAATAACTGCCTTCAGAGCCTCCCACAATGTGGAAATTGAAATCTCCTCACTTGTATTAAATTAATGTAATTTAATGTACGCCCCCTATGGCAGAGGAAATCTTTTTACAGAATCCCTTATCCGCCCACATCGTTCTTTCCAACCTCCAAGGGGGATGCTGAGCAGGGCCCGCCCCTACCACCAAATCCACAAATTGTGGAGCACAATCCAAAATAACTATAGCCGAGTACCCCGCACCCACCATTCCGGGATGCAGAGACCTACCCACCCCAAAAAATCAATCCGAGAGTAGACCTGATGCGCCTGAGAGAAAAACGAAAAGTCCTTCTCATTTGGGTGTACAAATTTCGACGGGTCTGCTCCATAAAGGCCAAAAGTGCCTTTGCCACCCCAGAAGGACTCAAAGACTTTGGCCTCGATCTATCCAGCCGAAGGCCAAGTACACAGTTGAAGTCCCCTCCCAGAATTACCTGGTGCAAATCCAGATTGGGAATAGAAGCCAGTAATCCGTTGAGAAAAGCCGTTTGAGGCTTATAAATGAAATAAGACCACTGGGGTTCAAACCAATGACACACTGACAATTACATATCTCCCATTCGGATCAATCAAAATATTAGCCGCTAAAAAAGATACTCTGATTGAAGCCCCCCCCGGGCCCTACTGTCAAATCCCGAATGAAATGTTTGCCCCACCCAACCCTGCCGTAACTTTGTCTTATCTTTAATCCCAAATAGTCTCCTGCAACAGCATCACATCAGCCTTCAAACTCCTAAGGTGCGCAAACACCCTAAATCTTTTTGTCAGGCCACTCAACTTCCTCACATTCCAAGCTTAGCCCGACCCAGAGTCAGCCATTCCCAACATGTGGGGCAGTTCAGCAAGTACTCAGAAAGAACGGAAACCAGGTCCATCCAAGATGTCCCACAAATTCCCCATAAAAACAGAACAAAGAAAAGTTTATAGCTACCGTCAGAAAACTAACCCTCCCCCTCTCCCATCAATACTACACCCAAAAAGACCAGCAAACAACAACAAAGCAAACAAAGACTGCCACCCTCCATCCCAAACCCCGACCAAAAATAAAATATGCTTAAACCACCCCGCCCCGCCACAGTGTGAGCTGCAGATACCCCCATTGCTCCGCTCCCATTAACTAACTATATAGCGAGCAGGATGGCCCCCACACAGAGTAATAAACATAACAAAAATAAAAATAACGCCAACCAGCCCGCGCCAAAATCCAACTGTACTCGTTCCAGGAAAAAAGAAACAAGTCCCACAACCATCCCGCAAAACCCACAGTAAAAATCCCAAGTACTAAACTCCAAAATGGCCAATAAACATCCCACCAAATCCCAAAACTCATGCTCCCATCCCCAGAAACACATCTCCCAACCAATATAATTCAGTTATCTTGATCCCAGTCCATGTTTCTGCACAAACGCCTATGCCTCCTCCAGAGCCTCAAAGTAATAATCTTTTGATTCATAAGTCACTCAGAGGTGCGCAGGGTCAATCACACCAAATCCAACATTGCTCTGATACAACGAGGCCTTGGTCTTGATGATTGCTGCACGCCTCTTGGTCAGCTCTGTTGAAACATCCTGGTGGATCTTCACAACATGGTCCTCCCATCTGGAATCTCGATGGTCTTTTGCACACCACAAAACTCTTTCCTTTTCTTGATGACCGTGAAAACGTACGATGATTGCACACGCTGGCTCACCAGCACAGGGCTTCTGCCTCAATGACATGTGGGCCCGATCAAGCTCGGAAGGGGATGCCATCTCCCTCTTCTCCATCATCTTCCAAAACAATTGCGACATAAACTACATTGGACTTGGACCTTCCAAGCCCTCCGGCAACCCAACAACCCTCAAATTCTGCCTCCTGGAGCAATTTTCCAAATCATCCACCTTGACTCTCAATGCCTTGTTGTCACCGGCCACCTGCCCCATCTCCTTTCCGAAGGAGGTGATCTGGTCACTTTGCCATGAAAGGGCCACCTCCACTAGATTCATGGCCTGCGCCTTCATGGCCTTTTTGCCAAGGCCGCACAAATAGTTGGCATCGACCCCTGAATTGCTCTCATGGTACTCAGGTTCCTCTGCCAGGATGCCTGTAGGCATCTCAGTGGTATGTGGAGAGGCCACCTATGCTGCAAGAGGAGGTGCCATTTTCTCAACAAACAAATCTCTCAAAGCCGCCCGAGTCTAACGGTGACCCCTTACTTTTCTGCTGCCTGGTTTTGTATTTATTGGGCATTCCTTTGAGGTGGGATTCTTAACCCGTCAAACTGACCGAATTCAGCCCCCCGACCTCCTCCAGAAACCAGGCGAAAAGGGCTTAAATCAAAGTTCGCTGGCGGGAACCACCTCGTATGTGACTGCTCCTCTCCATGTCGCCACCGGAAGTCCTTTTTGGCAGAAATTTCAGTCACATTTATGTGACACCCCCTCCCCTCTCAGAGCCCAGACTGTCATGTCAGACCTGGTGCTAACTCACATGCAAATAATCCCTTCAGTTTCAAGTCCCCTCATGCCAGGAACACAGGCTTCCTTCCACCGGAATCTGGGTAAATGACAATTCCCCTCAGCCCCCACCTCAGGGAGCTTTAGCCTCAATGATTAAAACGTCAAGCCCTCCACTGCTCCTGTGGCATCATTCTAAAAGCGCTGTGAACCTGAACTCCATAAATCAGAAAACCCTCAACATCATTGCTGTGTTTTTCTTTTGAAGGTATGGAGGCGATGTTTAATCTGGCTGCCGTTCTGTTTATTTTTTTTTTAAAGTTCAGTTCTGAGGGCAGATACATGAAGTAAAGATTGAAGGACACGCTGTGTTGTCCATGACACTGCAGACCCATGTTTGTGACTGCTTCAGTTCCCACACTGTAACTCCCAAAACCTCCGAAGGAAGGCCGGTGTCCAAGTTCAATCTGGGCCACGTTACCGCCTCCCACTGCGGGCAGCTCGTACCCAGAAGGGGCCCCACGCCCAGGGACTGACTGCTAGTCCATTGTGCTCTGATCGGGAGAGAGATGTGCTTGCTCTGCAGCTTCACCTCCCATTTCAACGCGCTCTTGCGCTGGAAGCGGTAAATTGCGCTCCTTTGTCCCGGTCGGTGCCCGTGTATGCACCCAAAAAAACAACACAAGCCAGCCCCGTGCTCACTGAGCAACACCGAGTGAGGGAAGTGGTCGGGACAGGCTCACTGGGCAACGAGCCTCGGATGTGTGGCTCCAGTGGGATGGTGGCGCTTGATGCTGTTGCCAAACACACACCTTATTTGCACGGGGGCAGGCAGATATTGTTAACTGCCGTTCACTATTGTGCCCGATTGCTTTTGTTCCTCAGCTGAACACAGGACAAGAGTCTGAACACATGCATGCGCCTCATATCCTTGTATCTGTGCGAATCGATCTATCCAAATAGTGTGTGTGTGTCGAGAGCAATGTGTATATTTATCTGTGTGTGCATATCGACACATGTGTGTCTGTATTATGGGTTTGTACCTGTGTCCGTGTCATTGTATCTCTCTCTATGTTTACTGTTTCTCTGTAGACGCGTGTATTTCTATCAATGTCTGTACAGTAGCTGTGTGTGTGCGTTGTGTGTTGTTACTATTGTTTTGAGGGTGAGCTGCGTTCAGATCCCCCTTCTGTCCGTGTGGGTCGGGAGAATTGAGTCAAAGTTTGAACCGTGAGTGTGGAACTCCACAGGGACCGGTGGAGAAGGTTTGAAGAATGCACCCCCCTCACCAACAACACACAAAACCGAGCACCCTCCTCCTCTCCCCCGGCTGCCACATCTGACACCGATGGGGCTGAGCTGACACAAGGGCAAGGCGGTTGCCACTAGTGACAGTGACCCCCCCACCCCCCGTCCTGCAGTTTATATGAGGGTGGGGGGGGGGGGGTCAGGAGTATGCAGTTAAAGCAGCAGCCGGGTGGGAGGTGGGGGGGTACATTTTATTTTTCCCTCTCTGTTCCACAGCATCAGGTTGAGTCTCAGTGAATCGCTGTTTACAATCTGACGGCATTTCCCTACCACCCCCCCCCCCCCCCGCACACACACAACCCACCCCCTTTTCCCCTTGCAGATCACATGATGTTGTATCTAGAGAGACACACACACTCACAAACCCACCCACCCACTCACTCACCCACCCAGCCAGCCAGTCAAACAATGAAGAATAGATGCAGATATGCCAAAAAGATTTTAAAAAAAGAAGGGGGGGGGGGATACCCGCGTAAGGGGGCAGAATGTGTGAGAAGGGGCGATCCAGAGAGAGGACAGGACACGGTATAAAAATGCTCAACCTGCGCTGGGGTAAGGCAATGATTTCACAGCGAGTGCAGAGAACAAGATCTGCTCGAACTGGGATTGTGAATCTAGTCTTAGGTTCACCTTGGCAGGATTTAATGAGCAAAGAGTTCTTTTTTTCAAATAGAGTTTTGAATCCAGGGGATTAAAATAGAAATCAGTATTTTCGAAAAGGATTTTTTTTTAAGGGGCAGGAAGTTTTTATTTTGGAGAAAGTTTTATTTGCAGATAATCGTACCTGGGATTTAAAAGGGGGGTTTTGAGACCTAGCTCAGGAGTGTGTTCACATTATGCTGGTTGCCAGACTCTTGTTTGTCCTCAGTACCTTTCTGGACCTCTTGCCACTCAGTGTGGTCCGGGCTAACCAGCACTGGCTTTACAAGCGAGCCCTCATCTCCCGGGCGGAGAGTGGCTCCGGGGTGGAGCACTGCCGGACGGCGGAGGGAAGAGGCAGGAGGAGCCGGCGCTGGGCACCGAGAGCCCGCCTCGCCTTGTACCCGGGGCGGCAGGATGAGCACGGAGCTCCCTGGACGCTGGAGAGCGGCCAGCCGGCCGGCAGCAGGAGCAGCCCGTCCCCCGAGGGCGGAGAGAGCGGCGACGGCTTCCCCGGCGGAGAGAGAGACCGCGGCTCCTCGCCCCCCGGAGGAGGCAGCTCCTTGTCCTGCGGCTGGGGCTCCGGCCGGGCCGGATGCGAACTGGGGCTCGGCACCGTGCTCTACCTCTCCGGGGGCAGGGAGCGCCTCAAGCCGCGGCGCCAGGTCAAGCTGCCTCGGGGAGCGTTCACCACCGACATGTGGCTCAAACCGGAGGGAGGGCAGAACAACCCGGCGGTGGTGGCAGGTAAGGATGCTGGGGATGGGCAAACTTCGACAAAACACCTGTAAGCAGCACTAGCGACTTGCACTTGCACCAAATATTCACCAACACCAGGAGCATCACCAGTAGCAAAATGTACACCAACTTCAATTGTAAATAAATCTACACCAAATCTAGAGATATTATCAGCTGCACCGAATATACACCAGGAGCATCAGCTGTAACATAATCTACACCAAATTCACCTATAACTTTATCTACACTTAAATCACCTGTAATTTATAACTTAATCTACACCACAATCGCCTGTAACTTTACCAAAATTACCTGTAACTTTATCTACATCAAAATCACCTGTAACTTTATCTACATCAAAATCACCTGTAACTTAATTTGCACCAAAATCACCTGTAACTTCATCTGCACCAAAATCACCTGTAACTAAAGATACACCAAAATCATTTGTCACCAAATGTACAACAAAATCACCTGTCACCAAATATACGCCAAAATCACCTGTAACTTAATTTACACCATCACATGTAACTTAATCTACACCAAAATCACCTGTAACCAAATACACATCAACACCGCCTGTAACTAAATATAAACCAACATCACCTGTAACTAAATATAAACCAACACCATCTGTAACTTAATCTACACCAATATCACCTATAATTAAGTACACACTTACACCACCTGCAACTAAATATACACCAAAATTACCTGTAATTAAGTATACACTAACACCACCTGTAACTAAATATACACCCAAATCATCTGTAATTAAGTGTACACCAACACCACCTGTAACTAAATATACACCCAAATCATCTGTAATTAAGTATACACCAACACCACCTGTAACTAAATATACACCCAAATCATCTGTAATTAAGTATACACTAACACCACCCGTAACTAAATATACACCCAAATCATCTGTAATTAAGTATACACTAACACCACCCGTAACTAAATATACACCCAAATCATCTGTAATTAAGTGTACACCAACACCACCTGTAACTAAATATACACCCAAATCACCTGTAATTAAGTATACACCAACACCACCTGTAACTAAATCTACATCAAGGTCGCCTGTAATTATTATACATCAACATCACCTGCAACCAAACATACGTTGATATCACTGGGTCCAAATATACATCAACGCAATCTGTAATTAAAGTTACACCAAAGTCACCCGTAACATGTACACCAACATCACCAAATCTACACCAAGATCTCCTGTAACCAAATATACACCAACATCACCTGTACCAAATCTACACTAACATCACCCATAACCAAATATACACCAACATCACCCGTAACCAAACCACAGCAAAACCACCTGGAACCAAACTACATCAACACCACCTTTAACTAAATATACACCAACATCACATGTAACTAAATATAGAACAAAGAACATACAGTGCAGAAGGAGGCCATTCGACTCATTGAGTCTGCACCGACCCACTTAAGCCCTCACTTCCACCCTATCCCCGAAACCCAATAACCCCTCCTAACCGTTTTGGACACTAAGGGCAATTTATCATGGCCAATCCACCTAACCAGCACATCTTTGGACTGTGGGAGGATACCGGAGCCCCTGGAGGAAATCCACGCAGATACGGAGAGAACGTGCAGACTCCTCACAGACAGTGACCCAGCAGGGAATAGAACCTGGGACTCTGGCGCTGTGAAGCTACAGTGCTATCCACTTGTGCTACCGTGCTGCCCCAGATATATACCAATAGTGGATATATGCCCATATATACCAATGTCACCTGTAACTAAAGATATAACAAGGTACCTGTAATTTATTATACACCAACATCACCTATAACCGAATATGCACAAACACCACATGTAACTAAATATACAGGAACATAACATGGAACCGAATATACCAAAGTCTCCTGTCACCAAATATAGACCAACACGGCCCATAACTAAATATACACAAATATATACCAATGTCACCTGCAACTAAATATACAGCAATGTCACCTGCAAATAATTATACACAAACATCACCTGGAACCAAATATACACCAACACGACCTCTAACTAAATATACACCAATGTTACCTGTAACTAAATATATACCAAGGCCACCTGTAATTTATTATACACCAACTCGACCCGTATCTAAATATATACCAATGCCAGCTTTAACCAAATATATGCAAAGGTCACCTTCAACGAAATATACACCGCTGTCACCTGTAACCAAATATGCACTTGCGTCATCTGTAGCCAAATATACCTGAACATTACCTATAATCAAATATACACAAACATCACCTGCAACTAAATATATGCCAATGTCACCTGTACCCAATGTCACCTGTAACCAAATCCACACCAACATCACCTGCAACTAAATATATGCCAATGTCACCTGCAACAAAATATATACCAAAGTTAGCTACAACCAAATATACACCAACATCACCTGGAACCAAATATTCACCAACACCACATGGATCTAAATATATAACAACGTCACGTGTACCAAATGTCACCTGTAACCAAATCTACACCAACATCATCTGCAACTAAATATATGCCAATGTCACCTGTAACCAAATGTACACTAACGTCATATACAGCAATGTCACATGGAACTAAATATACAGCAACATCACGTGGAACTAAGTATACACCAACACCACCTGCAACTAAATATACACCAATGTCACCTGTAAATACATATATGCCAATGTCACCAGTCATGTTTTGTACACCAACATCACCTGTAACCAAATATACACAAAATCCACCTGTAACCAGATGTACACCAACATCGCCTGGAACCAAATATGCACCAATGCCAGCTGTAATGAAATATACACCAATGTCACTTGTAATTTATTATACACCAACATCACCTGTAACCAATTTAATATCAAAGTCATTTGTAATTTATTATACATCAGTACCACCTATAACCAGATGTACACCAACATCACCTGCAACCAAATATACGTCAACGTGACCTGCATCAAAATATACACCAAAGTTACCTGTAACCAAATATACACTAACATCATCTGTAACCAAATATACTCTAACATAGCATGGAACCAAATATACACCAATATCACCTCTAATGAAATATACACCAACATCACCACCTGCAATGAAATATATACCATCACCTTGAACCAAATATGCACCAATGTCACCTGGAATTTATTATACACAAATATCACCTACAACCAAGTATATACAAACATCACCGGTAACCAAATATACACTAACATAACCTGTAACTAAACATACACCAATGTCACCTGTGACTAAATATACACCAATGTCACCTGTAATTTATTATCCACCAGCATCACCTGCAACCAAATTTATATCAAAGTCACCTGTAATTTATGATAGATCAATACCGCCCATAGCCAAATGTACACCAACATCACCTGTAAATAAATATGCACTAACATCACCTATAACCAAATATACACCAATGTGACCTGCAACCAAATATACACCAACATCACCTGGAACCAAACATGCACCAATGTAACCTGTAATTTATTATACACCAATATCACCTGTAACCAAATATATGTGAACATCACCGGTAACCAAATATAATAATAAATAATCTTTTTATTGTCACAAGTATGAAGTTACTGTGAAAAGCTCCTCGTCGCCACATTCCAGCGCCTTTGCGGGTAATTGAAACCGCGCTACCGGCCTTGTTCTGCAGTACAAACCAGCTGTCTAGCCCACTGAGCTAAACTGGCTCATACACTATACACTAACACAACCTGTAACTAAATATACACCAATGTCACCTGTGATTAAATATAGATCAATGTCACCTGTAACCAAATATACACTAGCATCAGTTGTAACCAAATATACACCATATTACCTGCAACAAAATAGACACTAAAGTCAGCCATAACCAAATATACATTAACATCACCTGTGAATAAATATACACCAATCTGACCTGTAACAAAATATACAACAACGCAACCTGTACAACTTTTAATTAAGACAACACCAACACAACATCCCTGTAACTATATATGCATCAACATCACCTGTAAATAAATATACGCCAATGTCACCTGTAATTAAATATACACCAACGTCACCTGTAAATAAATATACACCACCTGCACTCGTAATTATTTACACACCAGGATCACCTGTAATTGAATATACCCCAACTTCACCTGTAAATTAATATACCCCAATGTCACCTGTAACTAAATATGCAACAAAACTAGAGACATTATCATTTCCACAAACTATACGCCAACACTACTTTTTATTAATGTACACCAACATCAACTGCAATTAAATCAATAGCAACACCAAAATCACCTGTGACCAAATTTTGACCAAAACTAACATTTTCATGTACCAAATATTCACCAACATCAGGAGCATCACCAATAACAGAATGTACATCACTCGTAATCAAATATGAACCAACATCGCCTGGTACCAAATATACACCATCATAATCTGTAGTTTAATAGACACCATATCACCTGTAACTAAGTCTTAACCAACATCACCCGTAATTAAATATACACAATGATCATGTAATTAAATATACATCAACATCACCTGTACCAAATATAGATCACATCACCTATAACCAAATATACACCTTCATCTCCTGTAATTTAATATAAACCAACATCAGCTGTAACTAAATATACAACGGAACTAGAGACATCATCATTTCACCACATATACACCAACACTACCTGTAATTAAATCAACACCAAGACAATGTCACCTGTAATTAAATATGCAGCAACAGCACCAGTAACTAAATATGCACCAACGTCACATGTAACCGAGTCGATACCCAAATTAGAAACATTATAACTTCCACAATATATACACCTACACCAAGAAAGTCACCTGTAACTAAATGTACACCAACACCAGGAAAATCACCCGGAACTAAATATCCACGAACATCAACTCTAACTAAATATACACCACTACCAACATCACCTGTAAGTAAATTTATACTGGCATCAACATCACCTGTAACCAAATGTACACCAATACCAGGAACAATACCTGTAACTAAATATACACCAATGCCAGGAAGATTACCAGTAGCTAAATATACCACCTGCATCACCTGAAAGCAAATATACACCAACATCTCCTGTGAGCAAATGTACCCCAGCATCACTTGTAACTAAATATACATCAACATCGCCTGTAACCAAGCACACACCAACATCCACAGCAACTATATATACACCAATATCACCTGTAACTGAATCAACACGACAACTAGAAACATCATCACTCTCACAAAATATACACCAACACCTCTAACTAATATTACAGTACACAATGAACATCACCAGTAACCAAATCTACACCAAAACTAGACATATCATCAGTTACAACCAATATACACCAACATCACATATAAGCAGTAAGGGGGGAGAAGATGAAATAAGAGTGTAAGCTAGCTGGTACTATAAAAGAAGATAAGAGATTTTTCAATATATAAAAGGTAAGAGAGAGGCAAGAATAGATATTGGACCACTGGAACATGGCAAAGTTGTAATAGGAAACAAAGAAATGGCAGAGGAACTGAATAGGTACTTTGCATCAGTCTTCACAGTGGAAGACACCAGTGGGATACCAGAGCTCCAGGAGAATCAAGGGACAGAGGTGAGTGTGGTGCCCATCACTAAGGAAAAGGATGTGGGGAAAATGAAAGGTCTGAAGGCGGATAAGTCACTTGGACCCGATGGACTACACCCCAGGCTTCTAAAGGACATAGCTGAGGAGATTGTGGAGGCATTGGTGGTCATCTTTCAGGAATCACTGGAGGCAGGGAGCGTTCTGGAAAATGGCTAATGTAACGCCCTTATTTAAGAAGGAAGGAGGCAGACGGCAGGAAATTACAGGCCGGTTAGCCTGACTTCAGTCATTGGTAAGATCTTTGAGACCATTATTATCGATGAGATTGCAGAGTACTTGAAGGTGCATCTTAAAATAGGGCTGAGTCAGCACGGCTTTGTCAAGGGGAGGTCATATCTGACAAATCTATTAAAGTTCTTTGAGGAGGTATTGAGGAAATTAGACAAAGGAGTACAAGTGGATGTGATCTATTTAGATTTCCAGAAGGCCTTTGACAAGGTGCCGTATAGGAGGCTTTCAAATAAGTTAAGAGCCCATGGTATTAAGGGGAAGATACTGGCATGGATAGAGGATTGGCTGACTGGCAGAAGGGAAAGGTGGGGGGGGGGGTGCGATAAAGGGGTCTTTTTCAGGATCGCAGGAGGTAACTAGTAGTGTGCCTCAGGGGTCGGTGTTGGGACCACAATTTTCACAATATTCATTAACAATCTGGAGCAAGGAACTGAGGGCAGTGTTGCTAGGTTTGCAGATGATACAAAGAAATACAGAGGGATGTGTATTGAAGAAGCAGGGGGCTTCAGAAGAACCTGCAGCTAAGCATCCACCAATATAACCTGTAACTAAATAGACACCAGGAATATCAAATGTACCAACTATACACCAACACCAGGAATATCACCTGCATCAAATTCTACACCCACATCACCAAAAACCAATATAACCTGTCACTAAATAGACACCAGGAACATCAAACGCACCAACTATACACCAACACCAGAAACATCACCTGTATCAAATACTATACCCACTTCACCAGTAACTAAATATGCCCCAACATCAGGAACAAACCCTGTAACCAAATATATATAGACACCAGAAACATCACCTTATCTAAATGTACACCAACACCACCTGTGACCAAATATACATTGATACCAGGAGCACACCTGTAACCAAATATACACCATCATCACCTGTACTAAATATGCACCAGGAACATGACCTGTATTAAAACTACACCAATATCATCTGTAACTAAATATAAAAAACATCAGTGACATCCTCTGTAAGCAAATATACGATGATATCACATGTTAACCAAACATGAAAATGAAAATCGCTTATTGTCACGAGTAGGCTTCAATGAAGTTACTGTGAAAAGCCCCTAGTCGCCACATTCCGGCGCCTGTCTGGGGAGGCTGATACGGGAATCGAACCGTGCTGCTGGCCTGCTTGGTCTGCTTTAAAAGCCAGCGATTTAGCCTGGTGAGCTAAATCAGCTAAACCAGCTAAATACATCAACACCAGCAACATCATCTGTAACTAATTATACACCAACACTAGGAAGGTCATCTGTAACAAACATCCGGGATATCAAATATAACCAAATACACAATGACGGCACCTGTATTAAAATCTACATGAACATCACCTGTAACTAAATATGCACCAGGAACATCATCTGTAACTAATTTTACATCAACATGTTAGCAAATATGCAAAAGCACCAGGAACACCATCTGTAACCAAATATACACCAACACCAGAAATATTGTCTGGAACCAAATTTAGACCCAACACCAGAAATATCACCTGCAACTAAATATACATCAACATGTAAGCTAATATACAACAACACCAGGAACACCACCTGTAACCAAATATACACCCACGCTTGTACCATCGTTATCATTTCGACCAAATATTCACCACAAATATATCTTCTCTATCATCTGCACTAAATATACACCTAGACCTGTACCACCCCTGTCTCCAGTGCCAAATATACACCCGCACCTGAGCCAACTCTGTCACCTGTGCCAAATATACACCCATACCTGTGCCAAAACTGTCACCTGTACCAAATATACACCCATACCTGTGCCAACACTGTCACCTGTGCCAAAGATACAGCCACACCTGTCCCATCTCTGTCAGCAGGAGTGAATGGGGGTGGGGTGAGGCCAATTTGTAATCTATAAAGCACAGCTATTGAATCTTTCATTCAGTCATTTGAATTTGAACATGAACAGAGAACTCCAGAACAAGGGTGTAAATTTTACCAAAAAGTGATTGCACTTGAGTAGTGCGATTTTGACATTTGGCCCAGATTGACTCCAGTGAGCAATGTCTGACTGGATGGAAAACAGTTTCTGCATGTGGCAGGATTTTTAATAATTGGAACAAACAAGTTTAGGATTCAGCAATCTACAGCCAATCTATCTGGCTAGAAACATATTTCCGCATGGCTGTGAGGATCTCTTTCTCATGAGTTCTGCTCTCAATCTCACTCTCTGTTTAGTGCTCTAATTTCCAAACTCAAACACTTAGAATGGTGCATTCACCAGGCATCTATACGTGTGCATGGTACACAATGATCCTGGTGAGACTATTTTCAAGGCCTGAATTTTTTCTGGGGTGTGTTGCTGAGGGCAATATTCCCCACATTCCCCCTTAGGTGTGTCCATATTATTAATTCCCTATGACATCCTCCACAGCTCAGGTCAGTTAACATGCCAGCAGGTTTCCATACCCTTCCTAATTTTCGAGTTATTTCTGTTTGTGATTTCTGAGCTCCCCTTGTGCATCCTGATTGTCATTGCTCCATCGATGGTGGCTGTGCCTTCTGGTGTCCGGCCCTAAGCCATGGAATTCCCTTCCAAATGTCTCCGCCTCTCCAACTCTTTCTCTCTCTTCCTTTATGTTCCTACTTAAAACCTACCCTCTGAGCAAGCATTGGCTATCTTTCCTAGTATCTTGGCATCTGATAATTCTCCATGGGCCATTTCACTACATTAAACAACGGAAACTGAAAGTATGAGGAACAAATTGTGGTAGATTGGGAAACTACAGTAAAATGTATGACAGTCGTCAGGCAATGGCTAGTATTTAACTAATTAAACATGGTTTGCAACAAATAAACATTCATTTGAGGCACAAAAAACACCAGGAAAAGTGATTCAATTGTGGCTAACACAGGAAGTTAAAGATTGTATTGGATCAAAGGAAGAGGGTTTTTATGGGCGGAATTTCCCAGCTGTTGACATTCTCTTTTCCTGCCGGCAGTGCACCTCGGTCCGTGGGTTTCCTGGCAGAGTTGAGTGGCTTCAATGGGCAATCCCATTGACAAGCGGTGGGAGTAGAGAATTCTGCCACCAGCCAAGGTGTGCCACTGGGACACGTGTGGATGGGGGACTGGAGAATCCCATCCAATACTTTTAAGAAAAGTAGTAAGCCTGAGAATTGGGGGCATTTTATAATCCAGCAAATTGAACCAAGAAACTGATAAAGAAAGGGAAAATAGAATATGAGAGTAAACTAGCAAGAAAGATAAAAATAGACTGTAAAAACTTCTACAGGTATGGAAAAAGAAAGGATTAGCAAAGACATTGCAGACAGAGACAGGGTAATTTATATTAGGGAATAAGGAAAAAGTAGAGAAACTAAACAAATAATTTCTGCAGGATTCTCTGTCGGCAGGATCCTCCACTTCACCGGCAGCCGACCCACACCCACGGGTTTTCCGATGGTTTGGGGTGGCCACAATGGGAAATCATACAGGCCGGCTGCAGGAATAGATAATCTCGCTGCCGGCGGGTGCGTGCTGCTCCGGAAAACGGGGTTGGAGGGACGTAGAATCCTGCTGTTTGTGTCTGTCTTCACAGAGGAAGATGCAATAAACCTCCCAGGACTACTAGAGAACCAAGGGAATGGCAGGAATGAGGAATTGAAACAAATTAGTGTTAGTAAAAATGTAGCAATGGAGAAATTCATGGGATTGAAAGCTGATAAATCCCCTGGAGCTGATGATAGTTATACCTCGATGTTGAAAGAGATGGCTGGATGCATTGGTGGACACCTTCCAAAATTCTATAGATTCTGGAATGGTTTCTGCAACTTGGAAGGTAGCAAATATAACCTCACTGATAAGGAGGGCGAGAGAGAATGGGAAACTACAATCTTCTTGTAATAAATGGCAACATTGGATTGGATTGGATTTGTTTATTGTCACGTGTACCGAGGTACAGTGAAAAGTATTTTTCTGCGAGCAGCTCAACAGATCATTAAGTACATGGGAAGAAAAGGGAATAAAGGAAATACATAATAGGGCAACACAAGATATACAATGTAACTACATAAGCACTGGCATCGGATGAAGCATACAGGGTGTAGTATTAATGAGGTCAGCCCATAAGAGGGTCATTTAGGAGTCTGGTGACAGTGGGGAAGAAGCTGTTTTTGAGTCTGTTCGTGCGTGTTCTCAGACTTCTGTATCTCCTGCCCGATGGAAGAAGTTGGAAGAGTGAGTAAGCCGGGTGGGAGGGATCTTTGATTATGCTGCCTGCTTTCCCCAGGCAGCGGGAGGTGTAGATGGAGTCAATGGATGGGAGGCAGGTTCGTGTGATGGACTAGGCGGTATTCACAACTCTCTGAAGTTTCTTGCGGTCCTGGCCGAGCAGTTGCCATACCAGGCTGTAGTGCAGCCCGATAGGATGCTTTCTATGGTGCATCTGTAAAAGTTGGTAAGGGTTAACGTGGACATGCCGAATTTCCTTAGTTTCCTGAGGAAGTATAGGCGCTGTTGTGCTTTCTTGGTGGTAGCGTCGACGTGGATGGACCAGGACAGATTTTTGGAGATGTGCAGCCCTAGTTATTTGAAACTGCTAACTGTCTCCACCTCGGCCCCGTTGATGCTGACAGGGGTGTGTACAGCACTTTGCTTATCATTTACCTTCCGAATTGCTTGCTTCACTTACATGTTATTACAAGAGAATGTGAGTAGAGGAGTAAAGATGTCTTGCTTCAATTGTATAGAAACTTGGGTTAGATCACACATGGCGTATTGTGTACAGTTTTGACCTCCTTATTTAAGTAAGGATATGCTTGCCAGAGAGGAAAAACAGTGGAGATTTACCTAATTCCTTAGATACTGGGCTGTCATGTAAGGAGTGCTTGAGATACTGGGCCAGAGTTATAATAATAATCTTATTGTCACAAGTAGGCTTACATTAACACTGCAATGAAGTTACTGTGAAAAGCCCCTCATCGCCACACTCTGGCGCCTGTTCGGGTACACAGAGGGAGAATTCAGAATGTCCAAATTACCTAACAGTACGTCTTTTGGGACTTATGGGAGGAAACCTGAGCACCCGAAGGAAACCCATGCAGACATGGGCTGAACATGCAGACTCCGCACAGTGACCCAAGACGGGAATCGAACCTGACACCCTGGAGCTGTGAAACAACAGTGCTACCCACCGTGCTTGTGCTTCCCTTGAAGAATGAGAGGCTATCTCTTTGAAACTTAGAGAATTCTTAAGGGGCTTGACAGAGTAAATGCAGAAAGAATGTTTCCATTGGCTGAGGTGTCCAGAACCAGGGACACAGTTTAGGAATAAGCGGTAAATCATTTAGGATTGAGATGAGGAAGAATTTCTTCACTCGGGGACGATCAATCTTTGGAATTCTCTACCCAGAGGGGCCTTTCTCTGCTGTGGAAGCTCAACCAGTGAGTATATTCAAGACATAAATTGATAGAATTCTAGATAATGAAGACATCAAGGGATATGGAGATAGTACGGGAAAATTGCATTGAGATAGATGATCAGTCATTGGTCTAGCTGACTGGCAGAGCAGGCTTGAGGGGCTGAAAGCCCTCTTCCTCCTATGTTAATTAAAACTGTTACATCCGTGGCCAAGCACGGTAGCATGGTGGTTAGCATCAATGCTTCACAGCTCCAGGGTCCCAGGTTCGATTCCCGGCTGGGTCACTGTCTGTGCGGAGTCTGCACGTCCTCCCCGTGTGTGCGTGGGTTTCCTCCGGGTGCTCCGGTTTCCTCCCACAGTCCAAAGATGTGCAGGTTAGGTGGATTGGCCAGGCTAAATTGCCCTTAGTGTCCTAAAAAAATAATGTTAATGGGGGTTGTTGGGTTACTGGTATAGGGTGGATACGTGGGCTTGAGTAGGGTGATCATTGCTCGGCACAACATTGAGGGCCGAAGGGCCTGTTCTGTGCTGTACTGTTCTAATTCTAAAAAAAAATCTAAATATCAGATGCTTTTTTTGTATGGAGGAGTGAGAATGGGGTGGAAGTTTAAAATCTGACCCTGTGCTTAGTACACACCAGTAACCCCGGCCACCAGTATTCTGGAGTAACACACAAATTATGTTCTCGCACTGAAGTTATGTTCAGTACTTAAAAGAGAGCTTTATCTGTCACTTCAGGTGCTGAAAGAACAGTCCGATCAGTAAATCAGCCTTGGTTTGAACTGGCATTTGTACCACTGGGGAGGACAGAATGTTAATGTTGGGAATGCTGGGTCAGGGGTTTATATCAGGGTTTCTCACCTGTACCTGCCATGTTAGAGACTGGAAGGTGCAATGAAAGGGGAATGGGAACTTAATGAGGGAATAAAAACAGATGAAATGAGTGAAAGACGAGAAGAGAAATGTAAGAATGTTTTGCAACATTTAATATAATAAGCAAAAGTTTAGATTCTAAAATTTGGATTATAAGATAATCTTTATTGTAGTGTTAACTCCTTAAGCGGCAGTGGCATGGTAACTCATTGTAATGAGTCTTGAAACGGGTCTTGCTCTGTGTGTACAACTCTGTCTAGGCAGCAACTGGAGATTACAATTGAAACCAGGATTCGTGAGTGAGACGTGCTAAAAGCAAAGATCAAATATTTGTCTGTGAAGGCATGAATATTCGTATGTGCTGCCGAAAATTGCCTTCTTCTTGGGGGGGGGGGGGGGGGGGGGGGGAAGGTTACAGAAAAGATCAAATGAGAAAAGAAATAGGAAACACTGGTGTAGTCGTCTTGAATATGTACTCATAGTAACCGGAGTGAGACTTGCAGCCTAACCTTCTATGTCAGAGGTGTCTGAGAGTGCGACCTGCTGACCCAAGGCTAATGTGAATTTAATAATCATTGAATTGTAAAAATCTGTGAGGTTCTTTTTTTAAAGATTAGTTATGTAATTGAGTTCTCTGAAAAAAATCAGCTTTGCAGGGGTTAAAACATTGCAACTGTTTATGTGTCCAATTCATTATTCATTATTCCTCACTTCCATGAGAAATTTGGCATCAAGTAGTGATCTGCAGGAGCCTCAGTAGGAAACCAGATCTAGGGAGTCTCATTTTATAAATGTCATGTAAAAGGAATAAATTTAACTTTTAATAATCTTTATTGTCACAAGTAGACTTACATTAACACTGCAATGAAGTTACTGTGAATAGCCCCTAGTCGCCACATTCCGGCGCCTGTTCGAGTACACGGAGGGAGAATTCAGAATGCCCAAATTACCTAACTGTACGTCTTCCGGGACTTGTGGGAGGAAACCGGAGCATCCGGCGGAAACCCATGCAGACACAGGGAGAACATGCAGACTCCACACAGACAGTGACCCAAGCCAGGAATCGAACCTGGGATCCTGGTGCTATGAAGCAACAGTGCTACGCACTGTGCGTCCATGATGCCCATAATGGTGAGTAATATATAACTATCTTAAGAATCCCTGCATCTATTTTGAATTCCTTTTTGAGATATTGGGTGGACATTGCCATCTGAAGTGGGGAGCAGTAACCTTGCCGTTCAGAAGATTGAATGGTCGCATTATATTTCTGGGAATTATAGAAACAGGAGGAAGCCATTCAGCCCCTCAAAGTCTGTTCAATTGGATCATGGCCAATCTTTATCTTAACTCCACTTAGCTGCCATTTCTCCTGAAACAAGCTCAATAACCATTGTTGAGAAATGCACCTTGAATGATGGATGAACAGTTTTCACAGTAACTTCATTGCAGTGTTAATGTAAGCCTACTTGTGACAATAAAGATTATTATTATCATATTAATGTTCATACACGTATACAAAATGTGCACATTCTCCACTTAAAATTCATTGGCCAGATGATGTTTCTGCCTAAAACTGGTGCTGGTAGATAAAAGAAGGGATTGTCATTTTATATGGCTTCTTTCATGCCTCAGGATGTCCAAGAGCAATACACAGCCATTAAAGTGTAGTCACTGTTGTAATGTAGGAAATATGGCAGCCAAATTGGGAGCAAGCTTCCAGAAACAGCGACGAGATAATGAGCAGGTAATCTGGTTTAATGGCTTTGGCAGATGGAAATTGGCCAGAACACTGGGGGTAGCTCCACTGGCCTCCGAAAAAGTACCATGGAATCTCTTACAGACAGCTGAGAGGGCAGACAGGGGGAGGATCCTCCATCCGGGCAGCCGGCCAATGGGGTTTCCCATTGTGGACACCCCCACGTCCTCGGAAATTCCACAGGCGCAAGTGCGCTGCAGGTGAAGTGGAGGATCCCACCGATGGAAAATCCAGCCCAGGGGGTTTGTTTAATCTCTCATCAAAAAACTGGCACCTCTGACAGTGCAACACCCGCTCAGTGCTGTATCCAACTGTCCGCTTGGATTACGTGTTCAAGTTTATGGAGTGGAACTTGCACTCACAATCTAGTGACTCAGAGGTGAAAGTGCTGCCCACTGAGTCACATCATTGGCTATCAGAATGCAATGTGCATATACAGAGCACTGTAGTAAACTGAATAGTGCACAGTTAAAGGCACCAAGAGGGACTTCCCCTACATTGTCAATGGAAAGTTTTACTTGATGACAATCCTTTCCTTCCAAATTGCTTCTTTCTTCTCTCTGCTTGAATTTATTTTGCTGTGACATTTTTCCCAGCTGGTCATTCTTAATGCTGACTTACAGCGAATGTCAGGAGCTATTCCACCATGGGGCCTCACATGCCAGCCTGATTATCCTTTCGACTGTGGCATCCAACGTTCCCAGTGGGGCTTCGCTGCACATTGGTGAGGAACAGGGGGGAGGGGGCTGGAGGGGTGCAGGGGGGGGCACCTTGACTGCGAGCACCCGAGCTGTGAGTCAACCTCTCTGTACTCCAAGGCTGTAGTTAATAGCATGGGCACCTGCACATCTTTGGACTGTGGGAGGAAACCGGAGCACCCGGAGGAAACCCACGCAGACACAGGGAGAAAGTGCAGACTCCGCACAGACAGTGACCCAAGCCAGGAATCGAACCTGGGACCCTGGAGCTGTGAAAAACTGTGCTAACCACAGTGCTACCGTGCCTCTCTTATTTCAAAGAAGTGAAGGGGAGTTCACACTGTGTCCTTGGCCAATATTTATCCCTCTGCAACATTATTGATCTTGAGCTCTCTTTCCTGGGCTGCTGAGGCTGGGGGTCAACTGGAAATTTCAAAACTGAGATTGATTGACTTCTATTGGGCAAGCCATGACATGGAGATGCTGACTTTGGACTGGGGTGGGCACAGTAAGAAGTCTTACAACACCAGGTTAAAGTCCAACAGGTTTGTTTCGAATCACTAACTTTCAGACCGCAGTTCTTTCATTCACCTGATGAAGGAGCTGTGCTCTGTAAGGTAGTGATTCAAAACAAACCTGTTGGACTTTAACCTGGTGTTGTAGGACTTCTGTTGGGCAATAGGAAGGGTTTTGGAACCAAGGTGGATAGATGCAATTAAGTTGAAGATCAGCCAGGATCTAATTGAGTGCGGGAGGCTTGTGAGTAATGAGTTCTCCCAGTTCCTCTGTTGCAGACTATAGAGTATCCACAAACTGCCTGATTTCCTTTCTGATGGATAATCACCCATATTTCTAATGGCCGGACATTCTGGATTTGCGACTGTTTTTATTTCAAAGAGGGAGATGTGCAGAGAGCTGCTGGTCATCAGATTGAGGATTTGAATTGCACCGAGTCAGGACTCTGACTTCCTGCTTCAGCCACTAGATGGAGCAGTGGACAAATGTCATCAGAGAAATGCAGCCAGATGGATGGGTGAACGAGGAGGCGAGGGAAAGGCATCAATCGGTTAAACATTCACCTGAGGGCACTAGTTGTTGACCAGTTGCAGAGGAGCAGTATTTGCAGGCCCTTGTGGAACCCAGCCGCTGGCCGAAAGAAAGATCGAGAGGATAGCAACCTCTGGTTTCAGAAGCACTAAATGAAAGGAATTAAACTAAAAACAGAAAACGCTGAAAATACTCTGCAGGTCTGGCAGCCTATATGGAGAGAGAAATGAGTTAATGTTTTGGATCTGTGACCTTTTGTCAGAATAGTGCAAGGAAGGAATTAATGTTCTGATGTAAATCACTTGCTGGGACGAGTACGTAAACATTGTGAAGTGCCTGGGCAAGTGCGGGATATGGAATCTGCCCATACACCTGATGAAGTAGCTGTGCAGCTTCACAAGATCACTCTATAATCATGCACCTCATCAGTGTCCGCTGTATTCAGTATTGTTTGTGTTGGAGTCTCGATCACTATTTAAATATGGCGCTCACTGTACATCATAAAAGCCATATTAATATTGCCATATAATATATACAGTACCACTCTATAACACGAGATAGAACACTACACATATCCATCACTGTGTTACCCTGTATCATATACCTGGTGACCATGTATAATAACTGGATAAAGTTTGTAATTATACACCTACTGAACACTCCCCATGCTACAGAAAGATTGTTATATAATGCTCACAATATTGCTAAACACTTTCACTATTTATTTTGCTTTGTAAATAGTGGTCTGCCTTGTGTCAACATAATGGAAGTGGCTCTTGCACCCCCAAGAATCTTTGCCCTCAAGGATATCGCCCCTGCTGGACTGGAGTGAAATTTCAGCTTTTCCCTCCAGTTACTCAGGTTCTCTCTCTCTTTCTTCCCTTCTCTCTCTTACTCTCACAGCAGAGTGCAGTTCCAACGTGCTGATTAGTCTCCCACTCTGACGTATAATTTTATGTGTGAGGTTGCCAATTTAGTGAGCACTTGTTGTGAATTTGTGCGGCGGATCAGTGTCCATTAGGAAGGCAACCAAAACTGCTCAAAACTTGTGATTTTTGCTCTCGCTGTAGCAGGTGGAATATTAATGTGTTCCTGGTTAACAGCAGACGGGCTCATGTCCGCTCATCCCACTTCTTTAATGGGAAGGAAAGAAGACTTCCATCCCATCTGTCCTCTCCGGTGGTCACAAAAGATCCCATGGCATTATCTCAAATAAGTGAAGGGAGGTCACACTGTGTCCTTGGCCAATATTTATCCCTCAACCAAAATTATTGAAATGGCTATTTGGTCATCATCCAATTGCTGTTTCCGGGATTTGCTGTGTGCCAATTAGCTGCTGCTTTTCCTACTTTACAGCAGTGACTGCACTTTCAAAGGACGTCATTGGCTGCTGAGTGCTTTGGGACTCCCGAGGTTATGAAAGGTTCTACATAAATGCAAGTTCTTTGCTTCTTTCTTGACAGGATGAACTTTGCAAAGTGGAGTGCCTTTGCCGTTTTTTTGCCTGGTCCTTGCTCTCCCTCTCTAGATTCTGCCAATTCAGTGTCACCATGAGGGGGAAACTAAACAAAAAAGACACCACCAAAAATAACCTTGACAATCTGATTTATGAGATTTATGAGAACGCGTGTTTCTAAATGCAGGATAGAGTCCAGTTCATTGGAGGGGAGGGAAATGATTTGTGAAGATGTGGATGTGAGAAAAACATTAAAATACATCCCTCAGCATGAGACTCCAGCTACATCAATATACTGTTCTATTTCGCTGCACAGCACAGTAACTGTAAATTGCCCATTTCAGTCCTGGTCATGTTAATCAAATAGATGGTCATGCTCGTCAACTAGCAGCACGGTAGCATTGTGGATTGCACAATTGCTTCACAGCTCCAGGGTCCCAGGCTCCAGGCTCGATTCCGGCTTGGGTCACTGTCTGTGCGGAGTCTGCACATCCTCCCCGTGTGTGCGTGGGTTTCCTCCGGGTGCTCCGGTTTCCTCCCACAGTCCAAAGATGTGCAGGTTAGGTGGATTGGCCATCATAAATTGCCCTTAGTGTCCAAAATTGCCCTTAGTATTGGTGGGGTTACTGGGTTATGGGGATAGGGTGGAGGTGTTGACCTTGGGTAGGATGCTCTTTCCAAGAGCCGGTGCAGTCTTGATGGGCCGAATGGCCTCCTTCTGCACTGTAAATTCTATGAAATAAGCTCTGCCAGTTCATGCTTATGCTGTAACACTCCTGGAAGTGTGCATGTGTGGCTATTTTCCACATGGACCCATGGATCAGGAAGATATGCTTTGAGAAGGTATTCTAAACCCATAGTGCATTCTAGGAGCCTCCCAGGTTAAGTTCTTTTCTGCCTGAAGTGAGTGGATGTACCCTTTAAAATGTAGGCCTGATTTTTAAAACTATTGATCAAAAAATATTGATTATTTGGTTTTACAGATGACTCACCTGGTTAAGCTAATCAGCAGTTGAGTATCTTCTGAGGAAACGTGGGACAGATTTGCGTGTGTATCCATTGGAGTTTAGGAGAATGGGAGGTGATCTTATTGAAACATTCAGATCCTGAACGAGGAACACTTTGTACCCAGGAGAGACATAGATACTTTGAAATCTATCCTATGTACAATGCTGATAAACCAGTTGACAGAAAATACCAGAGTAAGACTATATTCTCTCTTCGTAAGATAGGTCATGCATATCAGAAATCAGCAGCCACGCCAAGAGCATATGAAACTCAAAGTAGTCGAAACTTTGGATCATGGTCTTTTACATCACCCAAACCTTCCTGCCCTGTCCCCATATCCCTTAGTTCCCTCAGCATGCAAAAAAATCTATCGAACTCTGACTTAAATACACTGAACGAATGAGCTCTGTGGTGTAGAGTTTCAGAGGTTCACAATCCTTAGAATGAAGAAATTTCTCCTCACCTTAGTCCTAATTTGCTGACTCCTTATTCTGACACTATGACTCCTTGTTACATATGTTCTGACCAGGGAGGCATTCGCACAGCATCAGCCTGTTAAACCCCTTGAGCATTTTATATGTTCCAATGTGATCAACTCTCATTATTCTAAGCTCTGTCTAGGCCTAGTTTATTCAACCTTTCCCTATCGGAATCCCACATCACAGGAATCAGTCCAGTAATCATTGACCTCCCTCTAAGATAAGAAATTTCTTCCTTTGCTAGGAAGACAAAAGCTACATAATAGTTGGTGTGGCCTCACCAAATCCTGAACAATTGCAGTAAGACGAGGGCAGCACGGTGGCACAATGGTTAGCACTGCTGCCTCAAGGTGCCGAGTACCCGGATTCAGTCCCGGCACTGGGTCATTGTCCGTGTTGAGTTGGCACATTCTCCCCGTGTCTGCGTGGACCTCACCTCCACAACCCAAAAAAGATGTGCAGGGTAGGTGAAATTGATACAGCAAGATGGACATCAACGGTGTAACAGTGTAACAGCAACGGTGCAGGTACCAAAATACCAAAAACATGTTTGACTGCATTGGTGGATTGTATTGCACATGTCTGGAGATAGCGTTCCTGAGAACCCTATATATCAGTGCAGATCCGGGGGTACACGGTCGCGAACCTCGCGATACAAGGCGTCGAATACGCAAACTTTAAGCTATATGTGTCCCTGATCTCTGCACTCCTCTTCTGTTGGAACAGAAAACGATTACAGAGCTTTTCCAGAGCTAACTCTCGCCATTTTTCAATGCAAAGACCATAAGACGTCGGAGCAGAAGTAGGCCACTCGGCCCATCGATTCTGCCCTGCCATTCAATGAGATCATGGCTGATCTGATATAATCCTCACCTCCACTTTCCCACCTTCTCCCCATAATCCTTGATTCACTTACTGATTAAAAATCTGTCCATCTCAACCTTGAACATACTTAATGACCCAGCCTCTCCAGCTCTCTGCGGTAAATGATTCCACAGAGTCACTACACTCTGAGAGGAAAGCTTCCTTCTCCTCTGTGTCTTAAATGGGTGACCCCTTACTCTGAGATAATGCCCCCTGATCCGAGACTCTTCCACAAGAGAAACATACTCTCAGCATCAACCCTGTCAAGCCCCCTGAGAATCCTATATGTCTCAATAAAGTCATCTCATTCTTCTAAACTCCAAAGAGTACAGGCCCAACCTACTCAATCTCTCCTCACAAGAAAATCCTTCCATACCTGGGATGAACCGAGTGAATCCACTCCGGACTGCCTCCATTGCCAGTACATCTTTCCTTGGATAAGAGGGCCAAAACTGTTCAGTGTTCCAGGTGTGGTCTAACTAACGCCTTTGTAGTTTTGGCAGGACATCCTTATTTTTATACTCCATTCCCTTTGAAATACAGGCCAACATTTCAACTGCCCAATTACTGGTTGAACCTGCATGCTAGCTTTGTGATTTGTGCACGATGTAAGGATCCTCCTGTTTAAACCTCTTTTTCCCTGAGTATTCCCTTTATTTTCTGTTATTTATTTTTGCTTTTGTAACTTGTTGTGCCTGGACAGTTGCTGGGACCTGTGCCTTTCAGATGGACTGCACTTTTATTTAAAAAAAACAGACACGCCCAGCAGATATGCAATATGGTCTGGCCTCAGGACCCCCCCCCCCCCCCCCCCCCCCCCCTCCACCACCCCCCTGCCCATGAGATGGGCTTGGTTTGCTCCATGATGCCACATCTTTTATGGACTTGGCTGGCAGCCAACCAGTTACTTAAAATTCCTAGGTCTCTACCTGAACCTCAACGCTGATTGGTGTTGGCTGTTCTAGAATGTTCTGCTAAGAGAGGCAGAACCCATTTTGGATTTAGTTTTGATTTGAACTCCGAGCCGAACAGAGTGTTTAAGTGTCTCTACCAGAAAGGGTGGAACTCTCTCTAATATCGCGGCTGTGGCTCACTCCAGGTAAATGGAAGCACCAGAGTTTTTCTCTCTATCCAGCTGGTGACTGTTAAAGCCTGAAGACCGAGCTTGAGGGAACTTTCTGGGTATCTCTCCCTGTAAGGTTACCAGATCGCTCTAATGCCTTGTGGAAGCTGCTTCTCTGAGACTCTGTTTATCTGTGACAAGCTGTTGGTCAGTCTGCTGGAGTGGGAAACAAAGAAGAAATTGAACAGACCTGAAGTACATCTTTCGTGTGAAGTCCCAGGTTAACACAAGTTAAAGTGACTCCCTATAGGGATCCCACAGTCTGAGAGTCCGGCCTGAATGTTACAACCAGAAAATCCAAACCAACTGGTGTTCTCAGCATCCCTCATCCTGGGAAGATAGTCAGATACAACAATTTCAATATCAGCAACAAGGACACTCATCTCTCTTTCTTCCATTTTAAGCCCTATTATTTTTACCCTTTCCCTTTCCCCTTTGTGTGTCTGTCTTGTGTGTGTTATGTTAGAGGGTTGGACGGTAAAAAGGGAGGAGTAGTAGGTCTATTAATATTCTATTCTTATTGTATGCCTTATCTCTCTTGTTATAAACAAAACGTTTTTTTATGTTTCACTTAGAAATCTGGTGCCTGTAAGTCATTGGAGTAATCAAGGGTCAAAGATCTCCGAAACTAGGGCGCCACAGTGGTTATCACAGCTGCCTCACGGCACCGAGGACCTGGTTTCGATCCCAGCCCCAAGTCACTGTCCGTGTGGAGTTTGCACATCCTCCCCATGTCTGCGTGGGTCTCACACCCACAACCCAAAAGATGTGCAGGGTAGGTGGATTGGCCATGCTAAATTGCCCCTTAATTGAAAAAAATAATTGGGTACTCTAAATTTATATTTTAAAAAAATCTCAGAAATTATATACAAATTGTTGGTTAATTCACTTGTGGTGGGACTCTGGGGCTTGTGGGACTGGAATTGACCACGCACTAGCCCAGGATGTCGCAACAATGAGGACCCCCAAATCCCTCTCTGGGGCTGCAGTGTTCTGCAGTGTTTCTCTATTTAAATAACATTCAGCTCTTTTATTCTTCTTACCAAAGTGCATTACTTCACGTTTTCCTACATTATATTCCTCTGCCAAGTTTTTGCCCACTCACCGAACCTGTCTATATCCCTCTGTAAACTTTGTGTCATACCTGCCTTCCCACCCATTTTGTGTCATCTGCAAACTTGACAATAGTGCATTCACTTCCAAGTCATCGATATATATTGTGAATAATTGTGGCCTCGGCGTGATCCCTGTGACACTCCACTAGTTACAGATTGCCATCCTGAAATGCTCCTATTATCCCAAATCTCTGCCTTTTATGAGTTAGTCAATGCTAATCTACTACCCCCAAAACACAGTGGTCTTATCTTATTAAGTAGCGTTTTACAAGGTGTACAAAAATTAAGTAAAGGCCTTTTCACACATCTACTGCTTTCCTCTATTTTTATTTGGCATTTGAATCAGAGTTTTTGACTTAGACTGCATTGATAGGCACATTGCGTTATATAGATCATAAGACATAGGAGCAGAATTAGGCCGCTCGGCCCATCAAGTCTGCTCCGTCATTTTTCTGATCCCCATTTTCCAGCCTTCTCCCCATTACCCCTGATCCCCTTATTGATCAAAAACCTATCTATCTCTGTCTTAGACACTCGGTGATTTGGCCTCCACAGCCTTCTGCGTCAAAGAGTTCCACAGATTCACCACCCTCTGGTTGAAGAAATTCCTCCTCATCTCTGTTTTAATCCCTATAGTCTGAGATTGTGTCCTCTGCTTCTTGTTTTTCCTACAATTGGAAACAACCTCTCCACGTCCACTCTATCCAGGCCACGCAGTATCCTATAAGTTTCAATAAGATCCCCCCTTATTGCGATTGCATCCCAATAAGATGCATTCACGTAGGAATGGGGCATCATCAGCTATCATGAAACTTCGCGTAACATAAATTTGCTGACTATTCCTCTGGGATTCAACTGTAGCCACCCTCGGCCTGCGACTGTAGCCACCCTCGGCCTTCAGAAGCAAGAAAACTCCGCTAATCATGACAATTTGTCAAGCAGGAGACAAGTGATGCTGATTAGTTAGCAAGTTGCCTCAATTAGGCAGCACTGACACCCACTTAAATAGTCAGACGTGCTTGTAATGTGGCTCATTTATACTTACGAACCATGACATAAATTCATACACCGGGAACTTTTTCAGCAAAGAATATGAATATGTCCAAGCCCTGCACCTTTTTGTGAAGTACCCAGAAAGCATTGGTTTCCCGTTGCATTTTCCATGGCAACCCAGAGTCAATCTGTTAGCCAATTAGCACCTCTTTTCCCCTGAAGTATAAAAAGGTTGTGGTTGTTTGAAAGTTGGCATTTTTGTGTTTGTCCTGATGAGTCCAAGATGAAAAGCTTCACCAACATGTCCGTCTTTTCACCCAATATGCAAGTTCTGTAATACCAATGTATTCTTTCAGGTGTGTCTGAACATGAATATTTCTGAAGGCTTGAGACCCCGGATATGATTAAATCCAGTGAGCGGGGTTTGGGGGAGGGGGGGGGGGGGGGGGGGGGGGGGTTGGTGCAGGGGGAGGTGATTGTGCAGGGAGGGGTGAGGAAACACAGCTCTCAAAACTTCACGCATTGCTCTCAAGGAACGCGATTCATTTGCTGGAGTACAGCCGATATTTCTCTCTGTATAAATATCTACATAAATCAGTTGTTAGTGTAAAATAGCACATTCCAGCTTCTCCTCAGATCTCCAAATATGCAAGCCTCCTTCCTTCCACAGAAACGCTTGTGGAGATTGTTATTTTTATTCCACCGAGTTCACTGACAGATGATTTTGTGGAGGGAATTTATTCTTGGATACCTTGCCAGGAGTACTAAAAAAAGAAGGCAGATCGCTGAAAGCATTGACTTGCTTCCAGGCTGAACTGCTCAAAAACAAGCATGACATAACATTGCCTGTGACCGTCCACCTGGACAGAGGGGGAATAATTATTTCTGCAGACCAGGAGTTTGTCGCATCAGCGCATGTACTCAGAAAGCAAATGTTTTTACTGCCGTGTAAAATATCTCTCTTGCGTTTCCCCAAGGCCATGTGATTGGATGCGTAGGCCTTGACTGAAGCCAGCCTCCAGGGCTATAATTCACTGGCTGCTTTTTCCCACTGCTGCACTGAAAGTTTGTTCAAACCATTCCTCGGGACAGATAGGCGTTTAGCAAATGAGAGCAGACATGAATTAAACCCAACAGCCTTGAGTTTCTATCTGACATGATGTTGGAGTCTCCTGTTTAGTTGATGGATGAGTCTCAGCGGCAGTTGATGGAGAAGAGCCGGAGTCTGGACACATGCTTCTGTCTGCCACGTACCGCATCGAGAAAGCCAACTGAGGCGGATAGGTTGGCTGCCTTACCGTCACGCACTTGGAAGCCAGATCTCGCAGCTCGTCATCTTTTTAACATTCCCGGCAGATGTGACGCCGTTGTGATCTTTCGGTGACTGTCTTCTCAGGATTCGGGACAAATGTTGCTCGAATATTTTTTTTTGCGTTAGCGTCTGGTGTGTCTTGATAACTTTGCAGCTGCCCACTTCTTGTGATGCCGAGGTTGCAAGCATGGATTTGCGAATTGTGTCATCATGCATTCAGAAGGCTTGTCCAGACAACAGAGCTGAGGTACAGTACAGGCCGATCTTCTGAGGTAGCTATGGAGGAGCAAGGACTTGTATTGATGCATTTGCCTCTGTTAAAGGCATATCGTGTTTGCATAAATTGATTTGAGTTCTTCCATGAACTAACAATGAAAATGGATGAGGGTAGTACAGTTGATATTGTGTACATGTACATTCAAACAAGCCACACAATACGTTTTTCAGCAAAGTTGAAAGGGGCAGTGGCTGGGGTGGATGCAAACTTGGCAGCAAGGTAGAAAGCAGAATAGCAATAGTGGTTTATGGGGCGGGTTCGCCGAAGCCCAATGCCGAAATCGTGTTCGGCGATCAGGCGGAGAATGGACTCCAGCGCATACGCCGGTGTGGCGCCGGTTCCCCAATGCTCCGCCCCTCCAAAATGGCATCACCGTGTTGCGTGTAATGCGCCATTTCAGCGCCGTTGGCGTGTCTTTGTCCGGCCCACCCGCGATGCTCTGCCCCCGATGAGCCAAGTTCCTGATGGCGTGGGACGCGTGTGGTCTGAGCTGGCGTGCCGGATGCTGACTGTGTCCAGCATCGACACACTCAGCCGGGATCCATGCCACTGGCTGGGAGGGGCGTCAGCAGGGGCTGGGGGACTGGTGCGGGGTGGCCTGGTAGTGGGCTGTGGGGTCACGGTTTGCAGGTTAGGTTACGCGCACGGCCAGCGCCATGTTGTACGGCGCGACCAGTGCAGGTCATCAGCCCTGTGCATACAAGTCCCGGGACATGGCCGTTCTCCAGCAGTTTTCTGCGCGATCCACGAGCGTTTCATGCAGCGCCGGTGCTAGCCCCTCACTGGTACCGGAATCCATGAGGGGTTCGTGCCGTTTTGCCGGTCGCGTAATACCACTGGTCCCATGCCGGCATGGGCACTTAGCCGCAGAAACGGAGAATTTCGCCCATTGTTTTTCAGACTAGAGGAAGTATACACTGGTGTCTCCCAAACATCAGTACTGGGGACAGTGCTCTTAATATCCATTAATGCTCTGGATGTGGATACAAAGTGCATATTTTCAATGTTGGTAGATATCACAAACTTTGGATATGGAGCAAAGAATGAGGAGGCTGGCAACAGACTAAAGGACATAGAACATTACAGCGCAGTACAGGCCCTTCGGCCCTCGATGTTGCGCTGTCCTGTGAAACCCCTCTAAAGTCCCTCTACACTATTCCCTTATCGTCCATATGCCTATCCAATCACCATTTGAATGCGTTTAGTGTTGGCAAGTCCACTACTGTTGCAGGCAGGGCATTCCACGCCCTTACTACTCTCTGAGTAAAGAACCTGCCTCTGACATCTGTCCTATATCTATCTCCCCTCAATTTAAAGCTATGTCCCCTCGTGCTAGACATCACCATCCAAGGAAAAAGGCTTTCACTGTCCACCCTATCTAATCCTCTAATCATCTTGTATGCCTCAATTAAGTCACCTCTTAACCTTCTTCTCTCTAACAAAAACAGCCTCAAGTCCTCCAGCCTTTCCTCATAAGATCTTCCCTCCATACCAGGCAACATCCTTGTAAATCTCCTCTGTACCCTTTCCAATGCTTCCACATCCTCCCTATAATGTGGCGACCAGAACTGCACGCAATACTCCAAATGCGGCCATACCAGAGTTTTGTACAACTGCAACATGACCTCATGGCTCCGAAACTCAATCCCTCTACCAATAAAAGCTAACACACCGTACGCCTTCTTAACAACCCTCTCAACCTGGGTGGCAACTTTCAGGGATCTATGTACACGGACACCGAGATCTCTCTGCTCATCCACACTACCAAGAATCTTACCATTAGCCCAGTACTCTGTCTTCCTGTTATTCCTTCCAAAATGAATCACCTCACACTTTTCTGCATTAAACTCCATTTGCCACCTGTCAGCCCAGCTCTGCAGTTTATCTATGTCCCCCTGTAACTTGTAACATCCTTCTGCACTGTCCACAACTCCACCGACTTTAGTGCCATCTGCAAATTTACTCACCCATCCTTCTACGCCCTCCTCCAGGTCATTTATAAAAATGACAAACAGCAGCGGCCCCAAAACAGATCCTTGTGGTACACCACTAGTAACTGGACACCAGTCAGAACATTTCCCATAAACCGACGATGTGGGAAGAGGTTATTTACAAATTAGCCTTAATATTCTTTGACATATTTTTGAGTGGGGAGGGGGTGAGGGCTGGATGAAGGACACCTGCAGTGTTCCGGGATTAAAGTGTGAGAGAATATAGATTGGGGCCAGGGGGGGGGCTGGTGGCAGACGAGGTGAGGACAGAATTGGGCTTAGCAGTGATGGGGATGTGAGACAATAGGATTATACCCAGCTTTTAAAAAAATTAATTTACGGGATGTGGGAGTCGCTGGTTCGGCATTTATTGGCCATCTCTAGTTGGCCTTCAGAAGGTGGCGATGAGTTGCCTTCTTGAACTGATGCAGTCCATCAGCTGAAGGTACAGCCACTGTGCTGTTAGTGTGGGAGTTCCAGGATTTCATTCCAGTGACAACGAAGGAATGGTGATATATTTCCAAGGCAGGGTGGTGAGTGACTTGGAGGGGAACCTCCAGGTGGTGGGCTCCCAGGTATCTGCTGCTCTTGTCCTTCTAGATGATAGTGGTCGTGGGTTTGGAAGATGCTGTCCAAGGAACCTTGGTGAGTTGTAGGTGGTACACAAAGGTGCCACTGGCGGTTGGTCGGCGGTGGAGGGTTTGAATGTTTGTGGAAGGGAGAGCAATCAAGGGCCTGCTTTGTCCTGGATGGTATTGAGCTTTTTGAGTGTTGTTGGAGCTGCACTCATCCAGGCAAGTGGAGAGTATTTCCATTCCAATCTTGACTTGTGCCTTGTAGATGGTAGACAGGCTTTGGGGGTCAGGAGGTGTGTTACTCGCAATAGGATCCCTAGCCTTTGACCCACCCTGGTAGCCACAGTATTAATGTGGCTAGTCCAATTCAGTTTCTGATCAATGGTAATCCCCACGATGTTGATTGTGGGGAATTGAGCGATGGTAACGCCATTAAATGTCGTGGGTTAATGGTTAGATCCTCTCTTGTAAGAGATGGTCATTGTCTGTCATTTATGTGTCGCAAATGTAACTTGCCACTTGTCAGCCAAAGCCTGGATATTGTCCAGGTCTTGCTGCATCTGGACATGGGCTGCTTCATTATCTGAAAAGGCTATGGGTCCTGATCATATGCAGTCATCTGCAAACATTCCCACCTCTGACCTTATGGAAGGCATGTCATTGATGAAGCAGCTGAAAATGGTTGGCCCTGAGGAACTCCTACAGTGATGTCCTGGAGTTGAGATGATTTACTCCCAACCAGCACAACCATCTTCCTTTGTGCCAGGAAACCTCCAACCAGCTGACTCCAGTTTAGCTAGGGCTTCTTGATGCTATACTTGGTCAAATTCAATCTTGATGTCACTCTTACCTCACCTCTGGCATTCAGCTCTTTTGTCCCTGTTTGGACAAAGGCTGTAATGAGGTCGGGAGCTGAGTGACCCTGGCGGAACCCAAACTGAGCATCAGTGAGCAGGTTATTGATGAGTAAGTGTTGCTTGATAGCACTGTTGATGACTCCTTCCATCACTTTGCGGATGATGGAGAGCAGATTGATGGGGCGATAATTGGCTGGGGTAGATTTATCCTGTTTCTTGTGTACAGATCATACCTGGGCAATTTTCCACATTGCCGGGTAAATGCCAGTGTTGTAGCTCTACTGGAACAGCGTGGAACAAGTTCTGGAGCTTGCTATTATGTGGAATCGCTTATCTCTGCCTATTACTTGCTGCTTATGCTGTTTGGCACACAAGTAGTCCTGTGTTGTAGCTTCACCAGGTTGACGCCTCATTTTTCAGTATGCCTGATGTTGCTCCTGGCATGCTGTCCTGCACTCTTCATTGTACCCTGGCTTAGTAGCAACGGTAGATTGAGGGATATGCCAGGCCATGAGGTTGCATATTGTGGTAGAATAGAATTCTGCTGCTGCTGATGGCCTACAGCGCCACATGGAGTTGCTTGGAGTTGCTAGATTTGTTTGAAGCCTGTCCCATTTAGCACAGTGGTAGTGTCACACAACATGATGGAGGGTATCCTCAATGTGAAGATGGGACTTTGTATCCACAAGGATTGTGCGCTGGTTACTTCTTCTACTGATACTGTCATGGACAGATGCATCTGCAGCAGGCAGATTGGCAAGGATGAGGTCAAGTATGTTTTTCCCTCTTGTTGGTTCCTTCACCACCTGCTGCAGTCTCAGTCTAGCAGCTATGTCCTTTATGACCCGGCCAGCTTGGTCTATGGTGGTACTACCAAGCCACTCTTGTTGATGGACATTGAAGTCCCCCACCCAGAGCATATCATCAGCTGATGGTTGCTGCTACATGGTAATCAGCACGAGGGTTCCTTGCCCATGTTTAACCTGAAGCTTTGAGACTTCATGGGGTCCAGATGCGATGTTGAGAACTCACAGAGCAACTCCCTCCCGATGGTATACCACTGTGCCATCATCTCTGCTGGGTCTGTCCTGCCAATGAGACAGGACATACCCAGGAATGGTGATAGTGGTGTCTGGGATATTGTCTGTAAGGTATGATTCTGTGAGTATGACTATGTCCGGTTGTTGCTTGACTAATCTGTGAGACAACTCTCCCAACTTTGGCACAAGACCCCAGATGTTAGTAAGGGACTTTGCAGGGTCAACAGGGCTGGGTTTGCCATTGTCGTTTCCGGTGCCTGGTTAGATGCCGGGTAGTCCGTCAGATTTCATTTCATTTTTGTATTTTTGTAGCGGTTGAATACCTGAGTGGCTTGCTGGGCCATTTCAGAGGGCATTTAAGAGTCACCACATTGACTCAGCTGTGATGCCTAGTGTGGTTAAATACATTGCTGAGAATGCTGATGCAGACCCCAACACAAAGATTGGTCATTCCAGTCAAATACTGTAAGGGTTCTGTAGGGCTAGTGATCCAGCAAAGTGTGATTTCCTTCACAATAGGGAGAAAGGAGGGAATAAATGAATCTTGAGAGGTTAATTTGTGTTGATGTTCCTCACCATCTATTTTGCAATTATCTTCTTTGTGAGGTGAAAGGGGCTTTGAAAAAGGTTGTACATCTCTATCTGTCTATCACAGTGAAGCTCAGAACCCATCACTCAGCAATCTCTAGTGTATCTGCCCTTGACCTGAATTTTACTCTTTCATGCATGGCAAGTTTTTAGGCAATTGGGGGGGGGGGGGGGGGGGGCAGTGGGGGAAACGAGTGTGAAATTGCAGGGATGAGATTCCATCTTGGTTCCCATCCAGATTATGATCTTCCACTGGGGTGGGCAAGACCTCGGATGGGAAGCCCACCCTTAGCCCAATAGAGACCCTGAAGTGACTAATAAATGGTCACTTTAGGGCTGTTTCCACTCAGCCTCAGTTTTTAGGCTGGTGGGAACATTGAACCTTCATGGGAGAAGAATCAAAGGTAGGCCACGGCTGAGAGGCAGGGGCTCTATTAGAAGCCCCCTCCTGACTGGGGCGCATTCCCTTCAGGTTTGGTAACCTCAAGACCTCCCGCCCTATACCCGAGATGTCGATTCCCCACCTTGGCAATTCTCGCAGGCCTTCCCTACCCTTCTCACCCTGGGTCACCTTATACTTAACTTTCCAGTTCTGGCACCGGGAAACCCCTGCCATCTGGAAAATTCAGGTCCATGTCTTGAATGGGTTCCCATTATGCAGATGTGAACATACTTCCGCGGCTAAGCGCATTATGTCACCTGTTGGCCTTGGACTGATGGGATGTTTTTCTTATTGTTCATCTCTCTTCCATTTTATGTAAAATACAGGAACTAACTTCCTCTCCCACTCAGACCCTAGTACTGCCCGAGTCAGCACTCGAGAAGGGGAAAAGACGTAGTGCAATGAATTGTCCCTGTGCCAGTATAAATACCTGTCTCCCTTGACTACCTGGCACAGTGAATATAATAAATATATAGAAGGGATTAAAATTGGCAGTGAATCGAGCTGGAATCGGGTACTTTGGTTACCTCTGGTTAGTGTCGAGGCTGCATGCTGACAGTTGAAATGTATTGTTCTTCTGGTAATATTTAGAGTGCCAGAATTCCGATGAGATGGAAATAGAAACAAGTTGGTTACTTTACACAATTGGCTGCTTGGGTTCAAGCTTTAATGTTTGTCAAGGGAGTGTTCAACCCAATGGATGGTGCTGAAAATGACTTTAAACAGAGAAATTCTCATGGGCCTAATGGTCATGGGCGGCCCTGTGGAGTGGGGTTGGGGGGGGGGGGGAGTTAGGAAATGTCTGGGCAAGCTAAAGATGAAAAATTGTCTCTTATGTTGTGTATATTGAATTTTTAACTTGCATGTTGCACTGCATGGAACAGCATACGAGAGGATATCACCCAAGGACATGCTAAATATTTGTCAATGGAAAAGTCATCAGTTGAGACCAGAGAAATTGATTTGATGAGGAAGCACAAAGGTGCAAGTCTCTGGGACAAATGCAATGGTTTTTCTATTGTGTTGATAGTTTCATCAGCCAGAGACATTTACATTCATGCAGACCTCTCCTCTTCCATTGGCACAATGTGGCTATCCGTTCAATAATGACTGACTAATGAAGTTCAGAGGGATATAATCATTCCATCCAAGCTGGCACACAGCAACGAATCCAGCCTCAGTCTGAAGAATTGGGTTTGATTAACGGCTTTTCTGTAGGCCTCTGATCAGGGAATATCGAGTGGCTGTCTTTTTCTGGATAGTTTTGAGGGGTAAAGGTTTTCAATGGATGGGCAGTCAATGTGGAATTACACAGAACAAACAGTGATTTGGCCCAACACGTCCATGATCCACTCAAGCTTCCTCCCACCCCTCTTCCTCTCTCCCTATTGGACTCCAGTTGGTTTGAGAATTGGGGCCAGCAGGCTAAAAATTATTTGTGTTTTAATGCTTGGAGCCAACTGGCAAAAACAGCGGATCTTGGCTTCAAGTAGCACACCTTGTTGCACACCAGGGTAAGAAGTCAGTCCATAGTATAAAATGTTTCAAGAGAGAGCATGTGGAGTCTACGTATTGTGGGTGAAGTATCCTGGCCAGAATTGGGGATGGTTGCTGATGATTGCAAAGGCAGCAGGTGTATGGGAATGCCGCCTGCCACCTGCAAGTTATCCTCCAAGCCACTCACCATCCTGACTTCAAACTACATCTCAGTTCCTTCACTGTTTATTGTCACTGGAACTCCCTCCCTAACAGCACTGTGGGTGGACATACACCACACGGACTCCACTGGTTCAAGTTGGCCCACCACCACCTTCTCAAGGACAGTTAGGGTTGGGTAATAAATGTTGGCATTGCCAATGATGCCCATGAATGAGTAAAACAAAAATGTTGCCTTTTTGTGTTATACCATTCACTAGCTGTTCATATGTCTGATTTATATTGTATTAATTCTCTGGCTATTATATGTGGGGAGGTGATTGAGCGCATTATTGATTATACATTTGACTTAGTGATTCTAGTGAAATCATTAAGAAGGTTTTTATACTTTGGTTAAATAACTAACAGAGAAAAGCTCCAAGACACAACAAGCAGATTAACTCTTTCCCAAGCTGGTCACTCAGGTCCAAAGTGCAGAATAGCAATGTCTGGGCATTCCTTGTTGTGTTGAGTTAGCAGCAGTGTAACGCATAGCCTACAGTAGTAACTTTGCCCAAATTGTTGAAGGTACCTGTTCAAGATCAGTGTATGTGAAGAATACAGAAACACTCTCAATCCAGTTCAGCTGTGGCATTGTTGGGTCTGTTGGGAAGCTTTGCATGTATTTGGTACATAATGATTCTAATAGTGTTCCGTTGTGGTCATCATCACCACAATATCATTATATTCAGCATTTGACTAGGAAGGAACGAGGAAAGCCAAATATGACTGACTTGATTTTGGAAAGAAAATACATATTGTGGTGAAGGACAGAGGGACCTTGCCCAGATTAAATAAGGAAATAAAATGTGCATTTATATAACACCTTTTGCAATGTTAGGCTACCACAATAAACTTCTTAGACAATGAAATACTATTGAAGTACTGTTGTTGCAAATCCAGTAACTAACTTGGGCAAGGTAAGGTTCCGCAATGAGATATGGAGCAGGTAATATGTTTCTGTCATTTTGGTTGAGGGATATATATTGGCCAGGATGGTGGAAGTGATGCCTTGCTCTTCTTCAACATCATGTCACTGAACCTTTCGCATTCACTTGAGAGCCAAACAGGCCTCGGTTTAACATTTCACCTGAAAGATGAGACCTCCAATATTGCAACACTCTATATTGCTGCACTGGAGTGTCAGCCCCCACCCTACCAACCCCAGCAGGCTTTCTGTCGGCGGAGATATCTCACTATTGGCCACTGGCAAGATAATAGAATCATAGACCCATACAGTGCAGAAGCCATTTGGCTCATCGATCCTATACCCGCCCTCCGAAAGAGCACCCCACCTGGGCCCACTTCCCCATCCGCCCCCTGTAACCTCGTAATCCCACCTAATCTTTGGACACTAAGGGACAATTTAGTATGGCCAATCCACCTAACCTGCATATCTTTGGACTGTAGGAGGACACCGGAGCACCTGAAGGAAATCCACGCAGACATGGGGAGAACGTGCAAACTCCACACAGTCACCTAAGGTCGGAATTGTACCCGGGTCCCTGGTGCTGTGAGGCAACAGTACTAACCACTGTGCAATCCCAGCTTCTGGTCCCGGTGAAGTAAATGCGAAATGGCCGTTTGTTTTATTTGCTGGCCGCGCTGCGAGGGACCCACTGCAGTGCTGGTTGCCCTCGCCAAGACCTGAAAGACCTGAAGAGCCTGCTGGCAGGGAGGGCTGGAAAACCCCACCCTTTGACTCAGGTGTTGTTACCTATTGAGTCACAGCTGACAGTGTTGAGCTTCAACTATTTCAATGACTTTGTTGAAGGGACCAAGTGTATTGTAGCCAAATTTGCTGATACAAAGAGAGGGAAGTAAGTTGTAAGGAGGACTCAGGTCTGCAAAGGGATATTGATGGGTTTAGTGAGTGGGAAAACTTTTGACAGATGGAGTACAATGTGGGGAAATGTGAACTTGCCCACTTTTGGGGGAAAGGATAGATAAACAGAATATTATTTAACTGGAGAGAGATTGCAAAATGCTGCAGTATAGAGGGATCTGGGGCTACTTGAACATGAATCATAAAAAGTTAGCATGCAGATTCAGCAAAGAATGGGGAAAGCAAATTGAAAGTTGACCGTTTTTCATGGGGAATGGAATATTAAGTAGGGAAATTTTGTTACAGTGGTCCAGGGAATTGGTGATTAGAGAACCTCTGTGGCCTATTTAAGGAGGGATATACTTGAATTGGAAGCATTTCAGAGAAGGTACACCGGGCTGATTCCTGGGATGAAGTGGTTGATTTAAGAGGAAAGATTGAGCCTATATTCATTGGGGTTTAGAGCAATGAGAGGTGATCTTATTAAAATATATAAGATTCTCAGGGGGCTTAATAGGGTAGATTCTTGGCGGATGGGGGGAAATCTAGAACTAGGAGGCACAATTTCAAAATAAGGCTGATATATTTTCTCTGTTAGCCGCAAAGAGATAGGAAATAGAGGTACTATGCAAACGCTCTGCTGATGTCACTACAGATCATGCGACGTTCCACCAGCAGGCAGTATTACTTGAATACATAACAAAGGGTTATCCAATTTTAGTTGGAGATGAGGAGGATTTTTTTTTCTCTCTCTGCAAAAATGGTTAATGTTGGCAATTCTCTTCCAGGAGGCTGGGTCATTGAATATGTTCAAGGCTGCGTTAGACAGAGCTTTTGATATACCAGAGATTCAAGGGTTATGGGGGGGCAAGTAGGAAGGTGCAGTCATGGGGCTGCATATTAGGGGAGGGGGTGCAGATGATTTGCCCTTCTGGAAGCAAAGTCGATGTGGAGCCACACCACACCCGCAGCCAGTTTACATTCCATCAGGATTACTCGGCTCGTGGAACGCATTAAAATCTCTGTTGAAATATCGAGAAAAGAGCTGAACTCGAGAGGTGAGGCCCCCTTGACATCAAAGCAGCGTTTGACTGAGCATGGCATAAAGGAGCCCTAGCAAAACTGGAGTCAATGACAGTCAGGTGGGGAACCTCTCCACTGGTTGGTGTCATACTTGGCAAAGGAAAATGGTTGTGGTTGTTTGAGGTCAATTATCGAAGTTCCAAGACACCACTTCAGGAACTGGGCCCAACCATCTTCAGCTGCCTCACCAATGATCGTCCTTCCATAACAAAGTCAGAAGTGGGGAAGTTCACTGATGACTGCATCATGTTCAGCACCATTCACAGTTCCTCAGATACTGAAACAGTCAACGTCCAAATAAAGCACGACCTGGACAATATCCAAGTGGCATGTAACATTTGTGTCACAGAAGTGGCAGGCAATGATCATCTCCAACAAGGGAGCATTTAACCATCACCCCTTGACATTACCATTACTGAATCCCCCACTATCAATGTCCTGGCGGGGTTACCATTGACCAGAAACTGGTCCAGCCACATAAATACTGTGGCTCCAAGAGCAGGTCAGAGGCTAGGAATCCTGCAGTGGGCAATTCCCCTTCCGACTCTGAAAGCCTGTCCATCATCTGCCGGTTAGGTGTTTGATGGAATACTCTCCACTTGCTTGGATGAACGCAGCTCCAACAACACTGAAAAACCTTGACACCAACTTGGCCAAAGCAGCCCACTTGATTGATACCCAATCCACAAACATTCACTCCCTGCACCACTGATGCACAGTAGCAGCCATGTGTACCATCTGCAAGATGCACTGGCCTGAACTCACCAATCATCCTCCGACTGCATCTTCCAAACCCATGACCACTACCATCTGGAAGGACAAGAGCAGCAGATACCTGGGAACCCCACCACCTGGAAGTTTCCCTCCAAGTCACTCACCACACTGACTTGGAAATATATTGTCGTCCCTTCACTGTCTCTGGGTCAGGATCCTGGAACTCCCTCCTCAGCAACACTGTAGATGTACCTACACTACAGGAACTGCAGCGGTTCAAGAAGGCAGCTCACCACCACCTTCTGAAGGACAACTAGGGATGGGCAATAAATGCAATGTTCACATCCCATGAATGAATTGAAAAAATGCCACGATGTGCTGCAGGTGGGCTAAATAGCCTGACAGTGTGACTTCTACCCTTCACCGAGGGGCAAGACCCATCTTCGGGAGCTGCCAGACAATTGAGTTTGTCAGCTGCTCTGGCAGTCTGGGCAGTGCCACAAGCTCATTGGTGGATGCTGCAGGTACTACAACCACTCTCAATAAAGGCTAAGCACAGCAAAACTAAGTCTGGGGCCTTGGGTTGGGAAGCTTTGGGGAGCTTGGGGAGGGGCCAGTAGGTGGGGGTGGTTCATTTTAGAGAGCAGGCAAGTCAGATGAAAGCGGTGCCCCCCGATGTGCAAGGGCACCCACTGAAGATAGTACCCCTTTTCCTCCCACCCACTTTTTAAAACACTTTAAAAAAAAATGCCTACCCACTATCCCCCCCCCCCCCCCCCCCCCCCACCCCAATGCATGCAATCCCAGTTATACTACGGCATTGGGGATGTATTATTGGGGTCAATTGTCTTTTTCAATAATTTCAGTTGACCCTTGACCATTTATTTAAATATGGCAGGCAGGGTACCGATTTCAGAGCCCACCCACCAGCAGGGTCAGCTTGCGGGGTCAGCTTGGGGTGGTTGGCACCCGTCTATTTTACACCTATGGAAAGCATGCTCAGTGGAGGGTGTGTAAGATCCAGCCCAAGGCATGGGTAGGAACAGTAACAGAAGAAGGGCACAATTTTGTAGTGGTGCATGTACCAAACAAACATACGAAACAGGAGCTGGAGGAGCCCATTCAGTACATTGAACCTGCTCCATTCAATGAGATCATGGCTTATCATCCAGTGAAACACCATTTTCTTGCATAGAATCGTGGAATTTACAGTGCAGAAGGAGGCCATTCAGCCCATCGAGTCTGCACCGACCTTTGGAAAGAGCCCACCCTATCCCAGTAACCCCACCTCGCCTTTTTCTTTGGACACCTGACGGCAATTTAGCATGGCCAATCCACCTAACCTGCACATCTTCGGACTGTGGGAGGAAACCGGAACACCCGGAGGAAACCCATCCATACACGGAGGGAACGTGAAGACTCCGCACAGACAGTGACTCAAGCCGGGAATTGAACCTGGGACCCTGGACCTGTGAAACAATTGTGCTAACCACTGTGCTGCTGACTTTCACTGCTTACACTTTCTTCATAGCCATATTTTTAATATGTAGAAATTCCATTGATCTCTGTTTTCAACGTACTCACTGGCTGAGCCTCCAAAACCCTCTGGGGTAAGGAATTACAAAGATTCACCACCTTTTGATTGAAGAAATTCCTCCTCAGCACAATTGTGGGGCGGGATTCTCCCCTACCCGATGTGACGGGGGGTCCCGGCGTAGGGGAGTGGCGCCAACGGACTTCCGGGGTCGGGCCTCCCCAAGGGTGGGAATTCTCCGCACCTTTGGGGGCTAGCCCCGCGCCGGAGCGTTGGCACCAGAAGACTGGCGCAAAAAAACCGGCGCCAGCGGCAGCGGGGCTGGCCGAAAGGCTTCCGCCGGTCGGCGCAGGCGCCAGCGGTGACGTCAGCGGCCAACTGCCGCTAAATTCACCACCGGCGCATGCGCGATGTAGTTTTCACTTCTTGCTTCCGCCATGGCGGAGGCCGGGGCGGCCGCGGAGGAGAAAGAGTGCACCCAGGGCATGGCCCGGAGTCTGAGCGAGGGGCCCCGATTGCGGGCCTGGCCACCGTGGGGTCACCCCCCGGGGTTCCCGATCTCCCCGTGTCCCCCTCATGACCCCGGGGGCCCGGTTGAACCACCGATCTCCCGCCGCCACCAGAGGTGGTTCAAACCTCGGCGGCGGGAGAGGCCTCCCAGCGGCGGGACTTTGGCCATCCGGGCCGGAGAATCGCCGCAGGGGCCTCGCCGATCGGAGTGGCGTGATTCCTGCCACCGCCACTTCCGGGTGGCGGAGAATCTCTGCCACGGCGGGGGCGGGATTTTCGGCGGCCTCAGGATTCTCCGACCCTGCTGGGGGTCAGAATTTCGCCCGTGATTTCTTGCCCCTCACTCAGGATTCCGGGAATTGGAAATAAAACCAGAAAAAGCTGGAAACCCTCAGCACAATCTGTCGAGAGCGAAACACCATTTTCTCTTTTTATTTTATACTATGTAATGAGTTGAACTGAGTTTTCAAAGAGGAGGTTGGCAGTGAGGTGTCAGCAGTGGACTGGATAGTTGCAAACAAGACCCACGCTACTTTATAAAAGGAGACTCGAACCATGCAGAGAATTATTGGGCAGTTAGTCTTACTTCAGTTGTTAAAAACTGCTGTAATTTAATGGGCAGATCACGCTTGACCAACTTTATAGAATTGATAAAGGAAACACGATGGAAGTAGTTTATATTGATCTTCAAAAAAAACTATTTGTTAAAGGATTCGGAGCAAAGATGTGAAGTTAAAGCTAAAATGGCCACTTGGTTGGAGGACAGAAAACCGGGGATAGGCGCAAAGGAAAGTTCCGAGAAGGGGTAGGCCATTTAAGACTGAACTAGGAGGAATTTCTTCACCCAGAGGGTGGTGAACCTTCAGAATTCTCTGCCCCAGAGTTGCTGTGGAGGATCAGTCGGGATCCTCCACAGGGGTCTGTACTGAGGCTGCACATATTTACTATTTGGAGAACAGATAGAATTTTGAAATTCGGGATTGCTGTTATGTCAGGGGCGCGGGGGGGGGGAATAATCTGAACATGAAATACTGCTTATGTAAATTAAGTTTTGGGACTCCTGCGGGATTTGCTGCAACCACCTCCCCTCAATACAGGAACAGAAAATCTGCCTCCCCCCGCATTGTGCTCAAATCCCACGTGTGACAGTTTTAAATTCAATTAATTGTTAAACAGTTTGAAATAAAAAGCTGGTTTCAGCAAAAGTGACTCCAGAGTTAAGAGGATTGTCTTAAAATTTCAATTAGTCCACAAGTGCCTTTGGGGAAGGAAAGGCCGCTCTCTCCCATCCTGTGGTGACTGCAGTCCAATTCCAAAATGGCTGACTATTGCCCTCTCATGTGATCGACCAAGTCATCCAGTTTTATTAAACATAAGAGTCAACAGAGGGAGTGCGGTGGTTCTTGAAGACAACTCATTACCATCTACTGAGAGTGACTGAAGTTGGGCATTGTGCGCATCCTGAGAATAAACCTTCAATACAAAATTTGCACCAGAACCTGTATAAAAATCTCATCCGTAGCATATCTTCGCCAGTTCTGCCCCCTGTTTGGGTATAAAAGGTTATTGGAATGCTAATTTGTAACGGTAAAATTGAACATTCATGTAGTAATCCACGGGAGGCAGGAGTTCCGTCACCACACCAATATTTATTTACAATAACGATATTACAGGAGCAGCTACAAACAGTGCTGCTAGCAGTCCAGTCAACTTAAGACTGGCTCACAAAGCCTACACAGGTGATTAAATGGGCCCCCTCAATGAGCTATCATTGAGGGAGCTCATACTCCAATTGGCCAACCAATAAAGCCAATCGGAGTTCATTATAATTCACATTCTCAGTGGGAGTTGAGGCCAGACAGATGTAGGAGTGCAGATGTGGAAGTATTTAAAAGCAGAATTGCATATGGAAGAAAATTAAGAAAAATGGGATTCCAGGTTTTATTTCTGGGAGGTGATGTTTAATCTGTACCTGACATTCATTAGGTGAGGACGAAAGCCTTAGATTACAGGACAATATAGATGGGCTCGTCAGATGGGCAGAACAGTAGCAAATGGAATTCAACCCTAAAAAGTGTGAGGTGATGCACTTTGCGAAGTCGAACAAGGCAGGGAAATACAAAATGAGCATTAGGATGCTAGGAAGTATGGAGGACCACAGAGACCTTGGGATGTATGCCCAAAGATCCCTGAAGGCAGCAGGACAGGCATATAGGCAGTCAAGAAGGCACAATGGGACACAGGCCTTTATTAGCCGAGGCACAGAATATAACAGCAGGGAGGTTATGATGGACCTGTATAAAATGCTCATTCGGCTACAGCTAGCGTACTGTGTGCAGTTCGAGCCACCACACTATAGGAAGGATGTGATTGCACTCCTGAGGGTGCAGAGGAGATTCACCAGGATGTTGCCTGGGCTGCACTGTTTCGCTATCAAGAGAGATTGGATAAGCTGGGGTTGTTTTCTTTGGAGTAAAGAGGACTGAAGGGGAGGAATTGGAAGGGGGTTGCTGACTGAGGTGTACAAAATTATGAGGGATGTAAGTAGGAAGAAATTTTCCTCCTTCGGAGAGGGGTCAGTAATCAGGGGGCATAGATTTAGAAGGGATTTGAGGAAAACCTTTTCACCCAGAGGCTGGGGGGAATCTGCAACTTACTACCTGTAAGGATGGTAGAGGCGGGAACCCACAGAGCATTTAAGAAACATTTGGATCAGCACTCGAAATGCCACGCATACAAGACTACGGACCTATTGCTGGAAAATGGGATTAGAATAGATAGGTTGCTGCTTGATGGTCGGCGCAGACATGATGGGCCGAAGGGCCTCTTTCTATGTTTGAAATGCTATGATTGTATGACCAATTCTGTACAATTCACTTTTCTGGTGGTGTTGACTTTACAAAAGGTCAGGGCAACCAAGAATAATCAGCCTTGTAGTGACGGCACAGAGGTCCCAGGTATTCAATCTGGCTGGAGCCACCTTTCTATGCTGCTGCTTAACGATGGTCAAATTGCTGACTAAGTTTTCAGTACAGCAAGACAGTATAATTGGCTCCATCAGCTAGAGGTTCATGTCACATGGCTCCCACCTCTCCTCTCTGGCTTTGAAAAAGGGTGTGTATCTCTCGTCCTGGTTCCTCAGATGGTTAAAAGTTCTAACCATTACGAATTGAAAGGAAGGTTGTGGCTCTTTGTCATAGTGGACAAATAGGCTGGCCAACATAGGTTGGGAAGCACCCATGTCTTTTGCATAGTTCACTTTGAACTGCATCTGTGCAGCCCACAAGGATGTCCTTAGCTTTTCTTCAGCAATAACGAGGTATAGGTTTCCCTGATATTGCCAGAAAGTTCCTTTTGTTTGAGGGACACAGGCAGACATAGCTTCAGCTGTTTTAAAAGGTCTCTGCCCAGTTTTTAAATTTTAGAAATAGCCATGAGGATATATATCTTTTTTAATAAAATATACAGCGTAATGTTTTAGATCGCACAGGTGATCCAGTGAACCCCCATTGGGTTCTTGCCCCAATTAAGGTCCTTCGGTAGGTAGGAGCCCAGATCTAAGTGAAGAGAAAGTAGACTTTGACTGGACCCTCTCCTATCACAAACACAATGGTCTGAATTCTCCGCTCCCCGACGGCAAAATCGCGTTCGGCGACGGGGTGGAGAATCCGTTTTGACGCCAATATCAGGGGCAGCGCCGGTTTACAGATTCTCCACCCCCTGAAAAGCGGCGTACTCTAGTTGTAGGCCACGCCAGTTTTCTGGCGTAAAACACCACTGTTTTTATGCCGGCGTGGGGTCTTAGTCTCCCAAACGGAGAATCCAGCCCAATGGCTACCACTCCCATGGGTTATCCAGGGGTTACCGCTGCCTTTCACATGAGGGTTAGGAGGACAGAGAGGGAATCGGGTTCTACCTCCTGATGGAATTCTACCTTGTGGGAGTTATGGATGCAGTGGAAAAGGGTCAGAGAAGACTTTTTCTAGGACTGTGCAGTCAGTGGAATTGGCTGTAACTCGATGTGTTGTGGATGTGGAAGCAATCAATGATTTGTAAAGGAGATTGTATTGCCACCTGAAGGAAATAAACTTTCATGACCATGAGGATTGAGAAAGGAAGTGGAACTGACTGGGTGTTCAGAGCCAACATGGAATTGATGGGCTGAATGGTCTCACTCTGTGCCGTATATGACACTATGGGCGCGATTCTCCGCTCCCCACGCTGGGTGGGAGAATCGTGGGAGGGCCGCTCTGGCACCCCCCGCAATTCTCAAACCCCCCCCAAAATGGAGTGTCGCGTTTTGCGACACGCCGCTCGGAGAATCGCCGCTCGCCGTTTTTCATGGCAACCGCCGATTCTCCGGCCCGGATGGGCCGAGTGGCCTGACGACCCCGACGGGTTCACGCCGGCGGCAACCACACCTGGTCACTGCCGGCGTGAACATCGTGCGACAGGTAAGTGTGGAGCCTGTGGGGGGTGGAGAGGGGATCGAGCACCACGGGCGTGCTCAGGAGGGACTGGCCCGCGATCAGTGCCCACCGATCGTCGGGCCGGCGTCTGTAAACCACGCACTCTTTCCCCTCCGCCGCCCTGCAAGATCAAGCCACACCGTCTTGCAGGGCAGCGGAGGGGAAGACGGCAACCGCGCATGCGCGGGTTGGAGCCGGCCAACCTGCGCATGCGCGGCTGACGTCACTTAGGCGCCACTGGTTGCGTCATTCGGTGCGCCGCTTTGACGCAAGCATCAAGGCCCGGCGGCCGAGTTTCCCGCAACGCCGCTCCTAGCCCCGGGGGGGGGGGGGGGGGGCAGAATAGGGGGCGAGGAGCAACCTCCGACGCCGGAGTGAACCACTCTGGGTTTCACTCCGGCGTTGGCCGTTGCGGAGAATTTCGCCCTATGACTCCCCATACTTTCAGACTCTGGATTAAGATATCAAGACAGCCTCAAAAAACTGCTACTATTTTAATACAAGTCTTAAAATTAATAAAAACATGGTAGATAAAGTGTAAGTAAGCAAATCATTTACCTTTGACTTTAAAAAGAGTTTACAACACAAATTGAAAGTTAACCAGCCTCGAGCAAAGTTAGAGAATAAAGCAAAACGTTTCATTCGAAGAAACTTGCAATCGCTTGAAGAAGCAGTTGGTTTGGAGTCACTTTGAAAGGAAACTGGATCAACATGTGTTGTGAATGGGACTGCAATTAATGAAAGATTTGAAAAGGCCTGCTGAACCAGTTTTCAGTTAAGATAGGAAAAAGAATCCCAGAGATTTCTGTGACTGTAATATGCACAGCAAGCTCTGAATTCCAATCGGGTCCATTCCATAACCCCCATTATAACCTCACACACAGGCAGCTCTGGACTCCAACAGGCGTCATTCCCTATGCAGCACAATGGGGCACTCATTACAACCTAATGCACTAAGTGCTGTCAGTTTAAATCATCTGTAATCCCCTCTTCCAGTGAAAAGCACACTAGAACCCTCAGTGGAGCCAGGCTTGCGAGTTAACCCTTTCAGTAATGGATATCAGTTGTCTTTCAGTCGTGAGCTTGGGGATCTGATAAAAAGCTTTCAAGGATGCGGGGCTAATCTGATTTCATGTCCTAATGTGCAATACTGCAGGCAACCTGGGAGGAGAGTGAACCTGAAACATAAGGGTGGTGCTTAGCTCTGTGTACATGATTGTCATTGAGAAATTCATTTCATTCAATATTTTGTTTCATTCAATAGTTTGTTTATTACATATTGATTACTGGCATTTCGTTAATGGCTTTGGCAAACTAAAGTAAAGGGAGACCATTTGGATATGGATCAGCTTGCTGTCCCCCCTCCCTCCCCCCGCCACCCCGGTTAAAAGCTGTGTCAACCAACTCACTTCCAACTCTTTACTTAGTCAGGCAATAGATTTATTTTGTCCTTTTGGGAAATGTTTTTGGCTTTCTGTCTTTGAGATGAAGGAGAAGCCAGGGAAGAATGTTTCAATCCAGAGCTTGCATCCTCTTGTTTAATGTTACTCCCCCCTCTCCAGAAGGCCCTTCCCCACCATGGTGCTTTTGTTTTGCATGGACAGGAAAATCCCCAGCACCATTCTGGAACGGAGCATTCTTGATGTCTGAGCATTGCACTGTTCACTCAAGAGGGGGATCATGGAGGAGTTCACTGCTGCGCTTGACTAATGTACACATACACAAGCATGTATGCACATGCCCATGCAATGGCTCTGTATCCTGGAACGGTACACATCAGCACTAATTTCTTGAACTCAACTTAGCGAACTCCGCCCAGGTCAGGATCAATGCTTTCCTTTTTCTCGATAGATATATGCCAGACTGAGTCATTGCAGAACCATGACGAGAACCCTTCCACCACCCCGCATTCTTCTCCCATCCCCCGCCGATTTATATTAACACTTATTCCTAATCACGTTGGGCAGCATGGTACCATAGTGGTTAGAACAGTTGCTTCACAGCTCCAGGGTCCCAGGTTCGGTTCCCGGCTGGGTCACTGTCTGTGCGGAGTCTGCACGTCCTCCCCGTGTGTGCGTGGGTTTCCTCCGGGTGCTCCTGTTTTCTCCCACAGTCCAAAGATGTGCAGGGTAGGTGGATTGGCCATGTAAATTGCCCTTGGTGTCCAAAGCGGTTAGGTGTGGTTACTGGGTTACGGGGATAGGGTGGAGGTGTGGGCTTGGATAGGGTGCTCTTTCCCAGGGCCAGTACAGACTCGATGGGCCGAATGGCATCTTTTTGCACTGTAAATTCTATGATTAATTCTATGTTCACAACCAATGTAATTGATACCTAGCTGAAACATTTACTTCAATCATCCAGCAACTATCCACATTCTGTCCACACAACTCTTCCTCTCAGAAATATAATCCCAGTGATAACATTTCACAAATGAGGCATCTCATGAATGACTAGGATTCAGCTCAAATCCTATTTTATCTGTACTTGGTCTTCAACATGTTGTCAGAATGATGAGGGATGTCCAATGATGTAGTGATGACACTTGTGGCTGTACCTGCCCTAAGGTAGGACAAGGGGGTAGTCCAACCCTTGGGAGTCCAGCAATCAGGTAACGGCCATCTTGGTTTTTAATGCCGTGGAGTAGAGTCCAGAGATCAAGATATCATAATCCAGCAAAAGTGAATTTTTGAGAATTGAGACAGTTTGAGAGTTAGACAGGAAGGGAGAAAGGGGGAGATTTGAGAACTATTGACCTCTTACTTTGGTGTCAGAAGTAGGGTAAATTGGTTAGCACTGCTGCTTCAAGGTGCTGAGGACCCGGGTTCGATCCCGTCGCTGGGCCACTGTCCGTGTGGAGTTTGCACATTCTCCCCGTGTTTGTGTGGGTCTCACCCCCACAGCTCAAAAAAGATCTGCAGGCTAGGTGTATTGGCCACGCTAAATTGCCCCTTAATTGGAAAAAAGAATTGGATAGTCCAAATTTTTTTTAAAAGTAGGGTAAATGTTAGAATCTAATATTTGGGATAGTAATATCTGGACATTCAGTCCAAAATTTGAAAATTGGCAGAGTCAACACGGATTATAAAAGGGAAATCATATATTAGAATTGTTATAGAATTTACAGTGCAGAGGGAAGCCATTCAGCCCATCGAGTCTGCACTGACCCTTGGAAGGAGCACCCTACTTAAGCCCATGCCTCCATCCCATCCCCATAACCCAGTAACTCCACCTAACCTTTGGACACTAAGAGGCACAGTCACCCGAGGCCAGAATTGAATCTGGGACCCTGGAGCTGTGAGCAGCAGTGCTTCTGTCCAGCCCCATTTGACAAAACTGTTGCAGTTTTTGTAAGGAGGTTTTGAGGATTTTACAAGTAGCATAGATAAAAGAAAAGCAGTGGACATGGTGTATTGAGATTTTCAGAATGCTCTTGATAAGGTGCAACACAGGAGGGGGTTAGTGAATAAAATTAATGCATGTGGAATTGGGGGCAATATATTGATATGGATGGAGAATTTGTTAACAGACAGAAAATGGACCATCGGAATAAACTGGTGATGCTCAGGATGGCAAGCTTTTAATAATCTTTATTGTCACAAGTAGGCTTACATTAACACTGCAATGAAGTTACTGTGAAAAGCCCCTAGTCGCCACATTCTGGCGCCTGTTCAGGTACACAGAGGGAGAATTCAGCATGTCCAAATTACCTAACAGCACGTCTTTCAGGAAAAACCAGAGCATCAGGAGGAAACCCACGCAAACACGGGGAGAATGTGCAGACTCCGCACAATGACCCAGTCGGGAATCAAACCTAGGACACTGGTGCTGTAAAGCCACGATGCTAACCACTGTACTACTATGCTGCCCTGAAAGCTGTTACTAATCAAGGATCAGTGATCAAGGATCCGTGCTGGGGCCACAGCTGTTTACAATCAATAATTTGGATGTGGAGCCCAACTGTAATATTTCCAAATCTGGTGAGAACACCAAACTGGGTGGGAATGTAAGTTGTGAGGATGCAAGGAGGCTTCAAGAGGACTTGGTCGGCTAAGTGAATGAGCTAGAACATGGCAGGTGGAATATAATGTGAATCAGCATGAAGTTATTCACTTTGGTAGGAAAAACAGAAACGCAGAGTATTTCTAAAATGGTGAGAGGTTGAGAAGAGTTGATGTCCAAAAGGACCTGGGTATCCTTGTGAATGAGAGACTAAGGCTGGGAATCTCCGATCCCGCGCCGGGTCGGAGAATCGGCAGGAGGGGGCGGGCGTGCGAATCACGCCATGCCGCTCCGACCCAGGGCCACCGATTCTCCGGTGACCGGAGAATCGGTGGCAATCGCGCCGGCACAGTCGCCGCAGTGCCGGTCAGGGGCCGTTGAAAGCCGAGTGTCCACTGACTCCCGCCGGCATCGTTTGGGTATGGTCCTACCTAGCGGGACCTCGGCGTTCTAGCTGTGGGGGCCATGCTGGTGGGGGTGGGCCTCCACGATGGCCAGGCCCATGATTGGGGGCTACCGATCGGCAGGCGGCTCATTCCAGGGGGTGGGGGGGGGGGGGAGGGGGGGCCTATGTTCCTCTGTGCCGGGCCCCTGCAGGGATCGCCATATTGCCCGGGGGCTAGTGCAGAGACGGCTGTGGCACGCACATGCGTGGGCCCGCCCGGCCGTGGCGGGCTGGTTTTCGGTGCGGAGCAGCGCACAGCACTCTAGCACCGTTCTAGCCCCCTAGGAAGGGGTGAATGCCTGGGCCTGGAGGCCCATTGACGCGCGCGCGCTCGTGCCGGTTTTGATGCCGGCGTCAACACTTGGCTGGGATTTCAGAGAATCCCAGCCTAAAAGTTAGCAAGCAGGTGCAACAAGCAATTAGGAAAATAATTAATACACTGACTTTCATTATGAGGGCTTGGGCGTACTGGAATAAGGAAGTCTTGTTACAGTTGCATAGAGCCTTGGTGAGAGTATTGTGTACAGTTTTGGCCTCCTTAAAGTAGGATACAGTGGACCAACAAATGATGTTGTGGTGTCTGTGATATCACTGTCAGCTGCACCAGCTGTGAACGAAGCATGGGGCATATGCGGAATTGAATTCGGCTTGTGTTTAAAGAAGGATGCACAATTCGGTTCGGATCTTGGCTTTGTACAGGTAGTGCCTCCTGCCTGGTAGGCGTGTGCTTATGTATATGATCGCGCTTCTGCTGAGTGCTGGAAGCACAGTTACTTCAAATTCTCTGTTTGTTCATCACAGGCAGGGTGTGCAGGCCAATTGAAAACACATTTTCTGGCTCGGCTCCCACCCCTGGTTTTGGATTCCAGTGTGTTTCAGACGCTGTGGAATTGAGCTCGATTGTAGTAAGTTCTCCCTGAAACTGTTTTGTAAACATGGGAGGCCTTACTTGGGAACGGCTTGTTATGTTTGGATAATTAACCGCAGAGAACCAGATCTAGAATTGGTTCCACTAAGGGCCTGGATTTGCCAGCTTTGCCTGTACCTGTGGAGAGAAACCTGTTTAATGCTTGTCCTGGGTGAGATTCTCCCCATTCAGAGACTGGGAATTTTATGACTCACTCGTTTTATTATTTCCGCTGGTATCCCTGGAATAGCAAGTCTCTCCTGCTTAAAGGGAAACCCTGCTTGCTGGGGCTGTGGAAACCACCACTGTTTTACAATTGTGTAACGTGGACGAGTGCCAATGCACACAGTGCAGGGAAGCATATAGGGGTTGGAAGGAGGGGAGGGGGCCGGGGGGAAGTCAGCCTGGGGTTGGCAGTTAAGTGATGCCAAGGGTCTAAAACGGCAGCCAGGAGAATGGATCACAGAACTGAGACCAGAAAGAATCTGCATGTTTTTCCTCCTTGGGTTTTGCAGGCAGGTGGATCGAGTGGATCGGACAACCTTCACACTGCAGTTAGTGCTGGTCTGTGTGAGACCTGGGTGCTGGGAACCAACACTTCCAAAGACGGTGTGAAACAACTTTGAAGTAGCGAGACAAGTCCCAGTTTCAACACACAGAGAGCAAGAACCTGCATTTTAGAACAGTTATTTTGCAACTGACAGATGTTCAACTGCATCACAGCAATGAGGTACTTTGGAACTGGAGTCCATGCTGTAATGTAGGAACTGCGGCAGATCATTTATTTGTAGCAAAGGCCGAACAATAAGCCTTTTTAGTGATGTTAATTGGCAAGGGATGGGGGAGATCCCACCTGCTCTTCTTAAAAATACCTCCTTGTTATATCCGCCTGAGAGGTTAGGTGGGGTCCCTCAGTGCTGTACTGAAGTGCCGGCCTAGATTTTGTACTCCAGTCTCTGTCGTGAGATTTGAACCCACAAACCAAAGGTGGGAATGTCACCATTGAGCCAGGCACATTTGAGGCACCCTTGTTTACTTTATTCCTGGCTTCTCTCCTCCATGAGAATTCTCACAGGAGTTCAGACTTACTGGGCGGGATTTTCCGGCTGCGTCCGCCCGGCGACCAGAGAATCCCGCCTGAAGCCAATGGAGTTCTCCATTCTACGCGGCTCGCCGGTGGCATTCTTGTGGTGGGCAGGGTGGGAGAAACCAGTCTACTCATTCGAGCTTCTGCCTGGGGTTTTTGGTAAAGAACTTAGGCTCAGGTCACAGTTCGAATGTGCGGTCGACTATTGATCAGCATCCCAGAGCCACGAGGTATCGGTGTCTGGGTGCATTTACATGGCAGCCGAGGAAACTGACAGGAGATCTGCAGAAAGTCCATACACACATGATCTGGGTCCCATAATGGTGGACCATTCGAATCCTAATACCCCCTTATCAAATGTGAAGCTGTGGAGTTAGTCAGGGTATTCAGTGGGAATGTCTGAAGCTGCAGGTAAAAGTTGACAGGGTCATTCTATAACCCTACATTCCTGCAAGAGAAACGGCACTAACTTAGTGTGAAAATGGGAGCTAAAATGATGCAACCTCAGAGCTCCACCTCCAGCATTAACTTCTTTTATCTAAAGTCTAGTCTTTCTTTTATTTAGTTAATTATTTAAAAGTTGCTGTTTGGTTGAGAAGAAGGTGAATTTTCAATCAGCTTTAAACAAAGGTTCTACTTGCAGCTGGAGCTTGTTAATTAGTTAATTGGATTAGGCCAGTTTTCAGAGGCGAGAGTCATAGTATAAATCTGAGCTAGTTACAGTGCAGACTTTGTTTGCACTGAGTGCTGAATTTGGGTGCATTTGAGTGCTATAGTGAGAGTTTGGTGACTGAGGGAGTGCTGAATTTGGGTGCATTTGAGTGCTATAGTGAGAGTTTGGTGACTGAGGGAGTGCTGAATTTGGGTGCCTTTGAGTGCTATAGTGAGAGTTTGGTGATTGAGGGAGTGCTGAATTTGGGTGCATTTGAGTGCTATAGTGAGAGTTTGGTGATTGAGGGAGTGCTGAGTCTGGGTGCATTTGAGTGCTATAGTGAGAGTTTGGTGACTGAGGGAGTTAGGTGAGGAGGGAGTAAGGTGCTCCTTTTCATTTCATTTCCTACATTTCCTCAAAGAGCGTGAAGGGAGTCGGGTGTTTGCCGAGAGTACAGCTGACTGGGAGCAGAGTCGGAGGGCGAGTTCCAGTTGGTCCACAGTGCAGCTGTATTCTGTAAGGTAAGAGGGGATGGAGGCTAGGGCAGTTGCATGCTCCTCCTGTAGGATGTGAGTGGTGAGGGATACCACCGGTGTCCCCACTGACTATACCTGTGGGAAGTGCACCCAACTCCAGCTCCTCAGAGACCGTGTTAGGGAACTGGAGCTGGAGCTGGATAAACTTCGGATCACCTGGGAGGCAGAGGGGGTAATAGAGAAGAGTTACAGGGAAGTAGCCACACCCAAGGTACAGGACAAGAGTAACTGGGTTACAGTCAGGGGAAAGAAAACAAATGGGCAGACAGTGCAGGGATCCTTCGTGGCCGTTCCCCTTCAAAACAATATACCATTTTGGATACTGTTGCGGGGGGGGATGACCTACCGGGGGAAGGCCCTAGCGACCAGGTCTCTGGCACTGAGTCTGGCTCTGGGGCTCAGAACGGAAGGGGGGAGAATAGAAAAGCAATAGTGATAGGAACTCAATGGTTAGGGGAATAGATAGGAGATTCTGTGGTCACGAGTGAGACTCCCGGAAGGTATGTTGCCTCCCGGGTGCCAGGGCCAGGGATGTCTCGGATCGTGTCTTCAGGATCCTTAAGGAGGAGGGTGAGCAGCCTCATGGTCAGAGGTCATGAGCCTCAGAGGTCATGGTGCATGGTACCAACGACGTAGGTAGTAAAAGGGGTGTGGATGTAATAAACAAGTTTAGGGAGTTAGGCTGGAAGTTAAAAGCCAGGACAGACAGAGTTGTCATCTCTGGTTTGTTGCCGGTGCCACGTGATAGCAAGGCTAGGAATAGGGAGAGAGTGCAGTTGAACACGTGGCTGCAGGAATGGTGTAGGAGGGAGGGCTTCAGGTATTTGGATAATTGGAGCGCATTCTGGGGGGTGCGATCTGTACAAGCAGGACGGGTTGCATCCGAACCTGAGGGGCACCAATAACCTGGGAGGGAGGTTTTCTAGTACTCTTCGGGAGGGTATAAACTAATTTGGCAGGGGAATGGAACCGGATTTGTAGTCCAGCAACTAAGGTAGCCGATGTTCAGGATGTCAAAGTGTATAGTGAGGCAGTGGGGAAGGTAACGCTGACAAAGGAGAGTACTTGCAGGCATGGGGATGGGTTGGAGTGTGTATACTTCAATGCAAGAAGCATCAGGAATAAGGTGGGTGAACTTAAGGCATGGATCGGTACTTGGGACTACGATGTGGTGGCCATCACAGAAACTTGGATAGAAGAGGGGCAGAAATGGTTGTTGGAGGTTCCTAGTTATAGATGTTTCAATAAGATTAGGGAGGGTGGTAAAAGAGGTGGGGGGGATGCATTATTAATTAGAGATAGTATAACAGCTGCAGAAAGGCAGTTCGAGGAGGAAATGAAAAATGAAAATCGCTTATTGTCACAAGTGGGCTTCAATGAAGTTACTGTGAAAAGCCCCTAGTCGCCACATTTCGGCGCCTGTTCGGGGAGGCTGGTACATGAATTGAACCGTGCTGCTGGCCTGCCTTGGTCTGCTGTAAAAGCCAGTGATTTAGCCCAGTGTGCTAAACCAGCCCTTTCTCTGCCTACTGAGGTAGTATGGCTGAAGTCAGAAATAGGAAAGGAGCAGTCACCTTGTTGGGAGTTTTCTATAGGCCCCCCCCAACAGCAGCAGAGATGTGGAGGAACAGATTGGGAAACAGATTTTGAAAAGGTGCAGAAGTCACAGGGTAGTAGTTCCCAAATATTGAGTGGAAACTCTTTAGATCAAATAGTTTGGATGGAGTGGTGTTTGTGCAGTGTGTCCAGGAAGGTTTTCTAACACAGTATGTAGATTGACCGACCAGTGGGGAGGCCATATTGGATTTGGTACTTGGTAATGAACCAGGGCAAGTGATAGATTTGTTAGTGGGGGAACATTTTGGAGATAGTGACCACAATTCTGTGACTTTCATTTTAGTAATGGAGAGGGATATGTGTGTGCAACAGGGAAAGGTTTACAATTGGGGGAAAGGTAAACACGATGCTGTCAGACAAGAACTGAAGTGCATAAGTTGGGAACATAGGCTGTCAGGGAAGGACACATTTCAATTGTTCAAAGAGCAGACACTATGTGTCCTTGATATGTATGTCCCTGTCAGGCAGGGAAGAGATGGTCGAGTGAGGGAACCATGGTTGACAAGAGAGGTTGAATGTCTTGTCAAGAGGAAGAAGGATACTTATGTAAGGCTGAGGAAACAAGGTTCAGACAGGGCGCTTGAGGGATACAAGATAGCCAGCAGCGAACTGAACAAAGGGATTAGGAGAGCTAGGAGAGGGCATGGTAAATCTTTGGCGGGTAGTATCAAGGAAAACCCCAAGACCTTTTACACATATGTGAGAAATATGAGAATGACTAGAGCGCGGGTGGGTCCGATCAAGGACAGTAGCGGGAGATTGTGTATTGAGTCAGACGATATAGGAGAGGTCTTGAACGAGTACTTTTCTTCAGTATTTACGAATGAGAGGGTGCCATATTGTTGGAGAGGACAGTGTGAAACAGACTGGTGAGCTCGAGGAGATACTTGTTACGAAGGAAGATGTGTTGGGCATTTTGAAAAACTTGAGGATAGACAAGTCCCCCGGGCCTGACGGGATATATCCAAGGATTCTATGGGAAGCAAGAGATGAAATTGAAGAGCCGTTGGCAATGATCTTTTCGTCCTCACTGTCAACAGGGGTGGTACCAGGGGATTGGAGTGTGGTGAATGTCGTGCTCCTGTTCAAAAAAGGGAATAGGGATAATCCTGGGAATTACAGGCCAGTTAAGTCTTACTTCGGTGGTAGGCAAAGTAATGGAAAGGGTATTGAGGGATAGGATTTCTGAGCATCTGGATAGACACTGCTTGATTAGGGATAGTCAGCACGGATTTGTGAGGGGTAGGTTGTGCCTCACAAGTCTTATTGAATTCTTTGAGGAGGTGACTAAGCACGTGGATGAAGGTAAAGCAGTGGATGTGGTGTACATGGATTTCAGCAAGGCATTTGATAGGGGCTGGTTTAGCACACGGCTAAATCGCTGGCTTTGAAAGCAGACCAGGGCAGGCCAGCAGCACGGTTCAATTCTGGTTCCAGCCTCCCCGAACAGGCGCCGGAATGTGGCGACTAGGGGCTTTTCACAGTAAATTCATTTGAAGCCTACTTGTGACAATAAGATTTTCATTTCATTTTATTTCATAAGGTTCCCCATGGTAAGCTTATGCAGAAAGTAAGGAGGCATGGGATAGTGGGAAATTTGGCCAGTTGGATAACGAACTGGCTAACCGATAGAAGTCAGAGAGTGGCGGTGGATGGCAAATTTCAGCCTGGAGCCCAGTTACCAGTGGCACACCGCAGGAATCAGTTCTGGGTCCTCTGCTGTTTGTGATTTTCATTAATGACTTGGATGAGGGAGTTGAGGGGTGGGTCAGTAAATTTGCAGATGATACGAAGATTGGTGGAGTTGTGGATCGTGAGGAGGGCTGTTGACAGCTGCAAAGAGACGTAGCCAGGATGCAGAGCTGGGCTGAGAAGTGGCAGATGGTTTCTTAAACCTGAAAAGTGTAAGGTTGTCCATTTTGGAAGGACAAATATGAATGCGGAATCCAGAGTTAACGGTATGGTTCTTGGCAATGTGGAGGAGCAGAGAGATCTTGGGGTCTATATTCATAGATCTTTGAAAGTTGCCACTGAAGTGGATAGAGCTGTGAAGAAGGCCTATGGTGTGCTAGCGATCATTAGCAGAGGGATTGAATTTAAGAGCCGTGAGGTGATGATGCAGCTGTACAAAACCTTGGTAAGGCCACATTTGGAGTACTGTGTGCAGTTTTGGTCGCCTCATTTTAGGAAGGATGTTGGAAGCTTTGGAAAAGTTGCAAAGGAGATTTAACAGGATGTTGCCTGGAATGGAGAGTAGGTTTTACGAGGAAAGGTTGAGGATGCTAGGCCTTTTCTCATTAGAACGGAGAAGAATGAGGGGCGACTTGATAGAGGTTTATAAGATGATCAGGGGAATAGATAGAGTAGACAGTTAGAGACTTTTTCACCTGGTGGAACAAACCATTACAAGGGGATATAAATTTAAGGTGAATGGTGGAAGATATAGGGGGGATGTCAGAGGTAGGTTATTTACCCAGAGTAGTGGGGGCATGGAATTCACTGTCTGTGGAAGTAGTTGAGTCGGAAACATTAGGGACCTTCAAGCGGCTATTGATAGATACATGGATTATGGTAGAATGATGGGGTGTAGATTAATTTGTTCTTAATCGAGGACAAAAGTTCGGCACATCATTGTGGGCTGAAGGGCCTGTTCTGTGCTGTATTTTTCTATGTTCTATGTTCTCCACTGGGCACGTCAAATCACCCTGATTATTTGCTTATTTTTCTCGGGAGTTGAAACAACCTCCTTTTGTATAGTTTGTTGCAGGAATTAAGTTAGTTCCTGAAGGAGGCGAATGGGTGCAGACGTCACTGTTTGTCCTGCAGGAGGACCTCGGGCATCCACCTTGTCCCAGAGACAAGTCTTTTAACATTTTATTTGGTGCATTTTTTTCCCAGCCTTTTGGAGCTGGGCGTCAGCCAAAAATAACTCCTTCTGTAAAAAGGAATACAGAGACTTTCAAAATGAAAACAAAACCAACTCTATTGACCTCAGTCCAACTTTACAGGATGCACTTACAATGAGCAAACAAACATTCTATTAACCAAACTCAAATCGGGGAGTTTTCCCAGTTAATATTGGACAGTCTAACTGGTGTCAAGGTTTGATTACTTCTGATAGAGCCTGCCTAAGCTGCATTACCTTGTGACCCTTGAACATCCCCAGTGACCCTTGGTGCCGGCGTTAACAACAGGCGATGTGAGCAGACACTGTTGATGGATCCCACAGTCGAACAGCATACTGACATTCTCTGTCTGGAGCTCAGTCATGAGTCAGCATGAATCACCAGCTCTGAGAACGAACGGTGATAAAGAACAACACTACAATGTACTGTTTGGATTTTAAGCTCCATCTGTGTCAACAAAAGCCAAAGGTTGCCTCCACGGCACGTGACCATCTGCTAATTATGCTGAGGAGGGAGCTCAGCTGCGTATCCAGGCAACTGCAAGGGAAGCAGCAGGGATGTTATCTGGTACCACGTGGCTTTGCTCTTTAACCAATTGCACTTCGCTGTCAGGTTAATGCACAGCTGAGCACCAGTAAAATATCTGAGGATGTCTGGCTACAGGCTGTGAGTCACCCTCTCTACAGTTCAGCACCTCGGATTTCTCCTTATACTTTCAAATTTGAGTACAGGAATCACCCTTTTCCAAAGCCTAGCACCCCCTCCTCCGCCCATACCTCAAAATCGTAGAGGCAGGAATGTGTTGAAACGTGGGCACACTATTGAAAGTAATAGAATGATATTGCACGTAAGGAGGCCATTTAGCCCATCATTCCTGTGCCAACTCTGGGACCCAATTAGTCCCATTCCCCTACCCTTCCCTCAGAGCCCTGCACATTTCCCCCTTCAAGTATTCATTCAATTCCCTTTTTTAAAAGTTACTATCAAAACTACACTAACACCCTATAAGACAGTGCACCCCAGATCATAACAGCTTGTGCAAAAACAAATTGCATCCCTCAAGGTGCCTCCTCTGGTTATTGACCTGTTACCAGTAGAAACACTTTCCCCTCATCGCTCAGAACCTATTTTGGAAACCTCCAGAACATCTCAACTTAACCTTCCTTAGTGGGCCACCAATGAGTCCGAACCGAGTCAAAAGAAAACTTGGTTTATTGCAAAGCCATTATATTTACAATATACATCAGATCCCAGTTGGGTCTGCTCTGCCCATTCCATACATTGCCGACCTCATACAGATCTCAGTCATGAATGACCTTGGGCTCCCCGCCCTCTTAGCGGGCGAGCTTGTATTCGGCGAGACTCGCGCGGAGACTGATTGCTCCAACACCGTAGGTCTTCTGCGGGTTGCAACATCTTCTTTGCTCGAAGGAAAACAAGGCCATTTTCTGTAGTCTCGCCACATAACTGCAGCCCCATGTGAATTAGGGGCTGGTTTAGCACAGGGCTAAATCGCTGGCTTTGAAAGCAGACTAAGGCAGGCCAGCAGCACGGTTCAATTCCCGTACCAGCCTCCCCGAGCAGGCGCTGGAATGTGGCGACTAGGGGCTTTTCACAGTAACTTCATTTAAAGCCTACTTGTGACAATAAGCGATTTTCATTTCATTTCAAATGCAGCCTTTCCATAAGGTGCACGGAGGTCAGATAACTTGTAATCAAGTCTGTTTGAGGTATTTTGAGTAGGTACACGTGACTTGAATTTATGGTCACCTCAGAAGGGCCCAGTATGTGACGCAATGACTGTGACTGCTACATCTGCCAACATGGGCAGCTGCTCAGTTCCTGAGAAGGTTCCACAAATAGAAGTGAAATATCTCTGTTTGGACTGAAGGGGAAGTGTTGAACTCTCTGCTCTTCAGTGTTGAACACCTCAGGTTAACGTTTCCACTGGAGAACAGCAGTGCAGGGACCACACTCCCCTGACCACTGCACAGCAAAGCTGGCTTTGATATCAGCTCAAATCTGAGAATGAAATTTAAACCCACAAATTATCTGACTGAAGAGTAGGCAGTGCGAGCACTCAAACCAAACTCATTCATTTGAAGAGCTTTTCCTGAGAACCATCTTCACACTGGATATCTTGGAGATTTGGAACTCAAGACTCCATCCTTTTCAATCTTGTTCAATTAATAAGGTGTAGGAAATAAAACACTCAATAAATCCAAACAAGACTTTAATTCTTCCGATTTCAGTGCTCCGCTCCTTCGCACATTCTTCCAGCCACTTTTCTCCAACAGTATTGGACGCAACTGAATGTAAACGAGTCCCGTTCTGGGCGGGATGAGCAGATAAGGCTCACCGAGGCCACACTCAGTCACATTTCCTACACTGTGGAGCTCCGCCAGCCATTGCAGGAAGAGATTGTGGCGCTGTTTAAAAATGGCAACCCGACCACTTGACTATGAACGCGACCCCCGGACTCCCCCAACTCACCAGTTGGGGGGTCCTTGAGCCACCCCGCACCACACCAGGCACCACGCCAGGCATCCATGCACCCGATTCCCAGCGCAGGCAAAATGCTATCTGGACACCTTGGCACATCCAGCCTGGCACCCTGGCAGTGTCCCTTCCATCCTGGCAGTACCTCCTGGGCACCCTAGCAGTGCCAGGCTGGCACCTAGGTGGCATTGTCAGTGTGTCCAGGTGGCACTTATGTGGCAAGCTGGCATTGCCATGGTGTCCAGGTGACATCAACAGTGCCATGGTGGCAATCAATTGGCAAAAAAGGGTGTACTTTGCCCGGTGATAGGCGGTGTTTGCATCTTAACCCATTGGGATGGTTCATTGGGACTGAAGCTAATTGCCTGTGTGAATGGAGAATTTACGGGAGTTTCATGACAGGAGAATCAGCACGAACCCCTTACCGATTCCGGTACCAGCAAGGGACCAGCACCAGCGCCATGTGAAACGCCCGGGCAATGTGCTGAAAACGGCCGGAGGGAAAGAGGGAGTGGCTGGGCTGAAGGGGGATAGGGGCTAGGGTCGTTACTATTACATTGTTAAAATAAATATGACAAACAGTTTGTATTAAATAGTTCTGCCTTTGTATGTAAGAATTTGGATTGGATACCGTGGGTAACATGGTAGCACAGTGGATATGAAATGAAATGAAATGAAAATCGCTTATTGTCACGAGTAGGCTTCAATGAAGTTACTGTGAAAAGCCCCTAGTCGACACATTCCGGCGCCTGTCCGGGGAGGCTGGTACGGGAATTGAACCGTGCTGCTGGCCTACCTTGGTCTGCTTTAAAAGCCAGCGATTTAGCCCAGTGTGCTAAACCAGCCCTATGGGGAGAACAAAGAGCAATATAGCACAGGAAAAGGCCTTTCGGCCCTCCAAATCTGTATCGGCCATGATAAGACTATCATGGTTGCTTCACTGCTCCAGGACCCCAGGTACGATTCCGGCTTGGGTCACCGTCTGTGCGGAGTCTGCACGTTCTCCCTGTGTCTGCGTGTGTTTCCTACGGGTGCTCCGGTTTCTTCCAACTGTCCAAAGATGTGCAGATGTGCATGGATTGGCCATGCCAAAAAAGGTTAGATGGGTTACGGGGTTGGGTGGAGGCTTAAGTGGGGTGCTCTTTCCAAGGGCCAGTGCAGGCTCAATGGGCCGAATGGCCTCCTCCTGCACTATAAATTCTATGATTCTATGATTTGTTTGTCACGTGTATCAAAGTACAGTGAAAAGTAATTTCCTGTGAGCAGCTCAAACAGATCATTCAGTACATGAAAAGAAAATACATAATAAGGTAACACGAGGTACACAATGTAAATACATAGACACTGGCATTGGGTGAAGCATACAGGAGTATAGTCTTGATCAGCTCAGTCCATAAGAGGGTTGTTTCAGAATCTGGTAACAGCGGGGAAGAAGCTGTTTTTGAATCTATTTGTGCGTGTTCTCAGACTTTTGTACCTCCTTCCTGATGGAAGAAGTTGGAAGAGTGAGTAAGGCGGTAGGGAGGGGTCTTTGATTATGCTGCCCGCTTTCCCAAGGCAGCGAGAGGTGTAGACAGAGTCAATGTATGGCAGGCAGGTTTGTGTGGTGGATTGGGCTGTGTTCACAACTCTCTGAAGTTTCCTGCAGTCTTGGGCCGAGCAGTTTGCCATATCAGGCTGTGATGCAGCCAGATAGGATGCTTTCTATGGTGCATCTGTAAAAGTTGGTAAGAGTCAATGTGGACATGCCGAATTTCCTTAGCTCCCTGAGGAAATAAAGGCCCTGTTATGCTTTCTTGGCATTTGATAATGTTTGGAGTAAATTATATTTTTCAAAAATGATTGGTTAATTCACTTGTGTTGTGACTCCAGGACAGGTAGGGCAGGAATCGACCACTCACTTACCCAGGGTGTTGTAACAGTGTCAGTGGCTATTTATTCCACAACTCTCTCACTCTGTGAATGGGAAAGCTCAGCCCCATTCCAATTTCCTAATCATTACAATTTTACCATTTGTCCTTCGATATTCAAACCCATCAACAAAGGGGACAATTAGAACCAAAGATCTTCATTGACATAGTCCGCCTTCATGTAAATGTACCAATCACATGTAAGGATTGGTGAAACAATAATGTGACTTCTTTATTTGAAGATAAGACTCTGTACAGAGAATATTCACTGGGAGGCTGTGGGTATCATTTCTAATCTTGATCACTGAATCTTACATATATGCTGTATATCCCATTCCGCCTCAGTGATGATGATTGACAACTGTTTAAGATATAAACAGATTTAAGATAAATTTAAGCTGCCTTAAAGAAATATGTCAACATATCACAATATGAAACTTCCAAAGCTTCACTTAGTTCACCTCAAAGTCCCCGCTTTTTCAACGAGAACAAGGGCAACTCCCTTCAGCAGAACGTTAATTCCCAATGTTTGAAAACATTTTATCTGCTGCTCTTGGTGCCTTCTGAAGAGCAATAACATCTCTCCAAGGATTAGATGATTAGAACCCACAAGTGTAACCCCCTTGTGGTCTGAACAGTGTAGAACAGAAGCAATCTCTCCACCTATGTTTTTTAAAGTTTCCTTAAAACTGGCCTCTTTGCCGCAGCCTCCTCGGAATATCTGCTTCTTTAGCTCAGCATTGTTTATTTTTATTTGATTGTACTTTTGTGCCCTGGGATGTTTTAGTTTAGTAAGTTGGCCGAAACAAAAACGTGCTTTAGTTTATAATAATTATTATATACTACTGGGTCTTCTCTAGTCGGTGCCTGACTATCCGACTCTATTTATACAGAGCCAAGTATTATTAAGGGTCCTCCGCCCCCTTATCTGGGGAGCTCCTATTCTGAAAGATCCACAGAGTAGTTAATCATCTCCACCCCTTAAGACCTGTGTGGGTTATAACTGATGCTTTCCTGCATTGAATGTTTTCTTGTCATTGCTAGCTGGTGTGCTGTTACTAAACTTGTTTTGTGTACTTGTACTGATTACACGCTTCTAACCAAGGAATCATCACGCTTTAATGCTCTATAGTCTCAAGGGAAGCTTGTAATGAATAATCTCAAATTATTTCCATCCCTACTATCATTCGTGTATACATGTACCCTTTAGTTTTTCTATCCTATTTTTCCGCGTTACAAACTGCTCTCACTCGCTAAATTTGGAAGGACAAAACAAACTATTATCCTGCTGTGGATTTAGTCTATGATGTACCATCAATTCACTACAAGATGATGAGAACGAGTGAATACATTCACCACAGTCTAAAAATCACATTGACGGTTACATCTCTGTACCCGTGTGTCAGCTATGGCTCAGCGGTCACACCCCTGCTTCTGAGTCTTTTCACTGCGACCTAAAACGCAAGATGTGTGGTCCCTCGCAGTAAACATCACACAACTCCGCCAATGGCCAATGTTCAGCTACCTTCACCATTGGAAAACATACCGTGATGGATGGGGAGGATGCAGTAACTCCCGTTACCTAGCCACTGCTGTTGTGGAAGTTTGCTGTGTGAAAAATTGACGACATAACATTATAACAGTAACCAAACTCTGTAAAGCTTTGAGACATCCTGAAGTTGTGAAAGGTGCTATATAAATATGTTATTTCCATATATGACTGGACAGGGGCCACACATTGTGCTGCCATTACTAAACCAATTCACAATGCCAGTGTGCAAGATAATCAGTCTTTTTCTGTCTTTTCTTGCAGGGCTCTTTGATAACTGCTCCTATTCACTCAGTGAGAAAGGCTGGATGATTGGCATTCAATCAGTAGAATATTCTGGAAGGAAGGATCCCCGTTTCTTCTTCTCCCTCCGCACAGACCGAGCCAGGAATGCCACCACGGTTTTTGCCCATCACCGTTACCATGCCAATGCCTGGACTCATGTGGCTGCCTCTTATGACGGTAGGCAGATGAAGCTGTATGTGAATGGAGCAAGAGTTGGTGCGAGTGCCGGACAGTTGGGAGATCTGCACAGCGCTTTTATGAGCTCCTGCCGGACATTGTTGATTGGTGGGGACAGCTCTGAGGATGGACACAGTTTCCGTGGTTACCTGGCTAGCTTCACACTCTGGAAAACTGCAAAGTCTCAAGAAGAATTAATGCAGAGTTATCATCGAGGTGTTCATGGGGAAGATTCATTGTTGGTCTTCAATGCAGATTTCTCTAAAATGGAAAATCAATGGATACCAGAGAAGGACAGTCATTATCCTAGCTGGGAAATTATGCTTCTGCCGGGGCCTAAGCTGGCATCTCCTTTGATCCCTCCGCCATGTGGACTGACCGTTTGTGACAATATTGACGTCATCAAGAACTACAACAGCTATTGGCCGCTCCGGAATGAGAAGCTGATCCGCTACAGAGTAATCAACATTCATGATGATAGACGGCTTAACCCCACTGTCTCAAAGCAGCAGATTGAGCTCCAGCACCAGGCCCTGAACAAGGCATTCAGCGGGTACAACATAACATGGGACCTCACCATCACCGAGGTCCTGAACACCACCATTCGCAATCGAATCATTCTGGTCAACTGTGAGAAGAGCAAGATCGGGAATGACCACTGTGACCCAGAGTGCGACCACCCTTTAACAGGGTACGACGGAGGGGACTGTCGCTTTCTGGGGAGGTGTTATGTTTGGAAGAGGAGGGATGGGATCTGTAACATGGAGTGCAACAATATCCTGGATGACTTTGATGATGGTGACTGCTGCGATCCCACGATTACAGATGTGAGGAAAACTTGTTTTGACCCAGACGCCCCAGAAAGGTAGGAAACATTGTGCTTTTTTTGGCGAATATTACAAGCGAAAACTACTGTGCATATTACAGTTCAACATTGCCACTGTTGGCAACTGTAACATGTTCAGTATTAAGTACTTCCAAACCAAGTGTAGAATACTCTAAATGTAGAAGAGCTGAAACAATATGACTTGGGCTGCATTTCAGAAGAACAGCAGTGTGAAACTTCCATTTCTCACATTGTCCATCCTTACAACCCCTTCCAAATTGTGGCAGTTTTTCAGAAGAATCTCTTGCTGCAAAATAGAGGGGGACACCCTCCGATTAGCCTGGGCTGAATTTCAGCCTGATTCTTAGGGCTCCACCATGCACAGAACCACGCCAGCCGTTCCGCGCATGCGCAAACTCGTGCCGTCCCTTTGGCGCTAGCTGGAATGGCGCCAATCCCTCCAGCATCCACCTAGCCCCCGAAAGTGCAGAGAATTCCGCACTTTCGGTGGCTGTTGACGCCGGTGTGGTTGCCGCCAGTTTTCCCGTTGGCGTGGGGACTTAAGTCCCCAGAAGGGAGAATCCCGGCCAGTATACTTCAGTTGTTAGAGGGATTAATATACCACTGATCACAGACCAAATCAATTAACCAATAATTCTTCGATAAATGCAAAGTCTTTGGCCTTTGGCTCTGAAAATCCCCTAGTCATCTCCTGCTCCCTCTCTCTCTCTTTCTCTCTCTCTCTCTCTCTCTCGCTCTCCCTGGACCGTGTCTTGCCTCTCTCTCCCTCTCCCTGGACCATGTCTTGCTCTCTCTCTCTCTCCCTGGACCGTGTCTTGCTCTCTCTCTCCCTCTCCCTGGACTGTGTCCTGCTCTCTCTCTCTTCCTGGACCGTGTCTTGCTCTCTTCCCCCTCTCCCGCTTCCTGGACCGTGTCTTGCTCTCCTCTCCCTGGACCATATCTTTCTCTCTCCCTGGATCATGTCTTGCTCTCTCTCTCTCTCTCTCTCTCTCTCTGGACCATGTATTGCTCTCTCTCTCTCCCTGGATCATGTCTTGCTCTCTCTCTCCCTGGACCATGTCTTGCTCTTTCTCTCCCTGGACCATGTTTTGCTCTCTCTCTCCCTGGACCATGTCTTGCTCTCTCTCTCTCCCTGGACCATGTCTTGCTCTCTCTCTCCCTGGACCATGTCTTCCTCTCTCTCTCTCTCTCCCTGGACCATGTCTTGCTCTCTCTCTCTCTCTCTCCCTGGACCATGTCTTGCTCTCTCTCTCCCTGGACCATGTCTTGCTCTCTCTCTCTCTCTCCCTGGAGCATGTCTTGCTCTCTCTCTCTCTCCCTGGACCATGTCTTGCTCTCTCTCTCTCCCTGGACCATGTCTTGCTCTCTCTTTCCCTGGACCATGTCTTGCTCTCTCTCTCTCCCCCTGGACCATGTTTTCTCTCTCTCCCTGAACCATGTCTCGCTCTCTCTCTCTCCCTGGACCATGTCTTGCTCTCTCTCTCCCTGGACCATGTCTTGCTCTCTCTCTCTCTCTCTCCCTGGTCCATGTCTTGCTCTCCCTCTCTCTCCCTGGAGCATGTCTTGCTCTCCCTCTCTCTCCCTGGACCATGTCTTGCTCTCTCTCTCTCTCTCCTGAACCATGTCTTGCTCTCTTTCTCTCTCTCCCTGGACCATGTCTTGCTCTCTCTCTCTCTCTCTCTCCTGGACCATGTCTTGCTCTCTCTATCTCTCTCCCTGGACCATGTCTTGCTCTCTCTCTCTCTCCCTGGAACATGTATTGCTCTCTCTCTCTCTCCCTGGATCATGTCTTGCTCTCTCTCTCTCTCTCTCTCCCTGGACCATGCCTTGCTCTCTCTCTCCCTGGACCATGTCTTGCTCTCTCTCTCTCTCCCTGGACCATGTCTTGCTCTCTCTCTCTCCCTGGACCCTGTCTTGCTCTCTCTCTCTCCCTGGACCATGTCTTGCTCTCTCTCTCTCTCCCTGGACCATGTCTTGCTCTCTCTCTCTCTCTCTCCCTGGACCATGTCTTGCTCTCTCTCTCTCTCTCCTGGACCATGTCTTGCTCTCTCTCTCTCCCTGGACCATGTCTTGCTCTCTCTCTTTCTCCCTGGACCATGTCTTGCTCTCTCTCTCTCTCTCTCCCTGGACCATGTCTTGCCCTCTCTCTCTCTCCCTGGACCATGTCTTGCCCTCTCTCTCTCTCCCTGGACCATGTCTTGCTCGCTCTCTCTCTTCCTGGACCATGTCTTGCTCTCTCTCTCTCTCCCTGGACCGTGACCTGCTCTCTCTCTCTCTCTCCTTGGACCATGTCTTGCTCTCTCTCTCCCTGGACCATGTCTTGCTCTCTCTCTCTCTCTCCTTGGACCATGTCCCACTCTCTGGACCGTGTCCTTCTCTCTCTCTCTCTTTCTCCCTCTCTCATTCTTCCTGGACCGTGACCTGCTCTCTCTCTCTCTCTCTCTAGACCTTGTCCTGATAAGTCTCTCTTCTGTTGAATGGACAGACATTTAATTTCAAGCCCAGTTATAAAGTTGCCATTGTTAATTAACTGTTCAATACTGAAATGAAAATTTGTGAGTTTCTGTAACCAAGGGCTAGTCTGCAATACTTGGTTGACAACCTGAAAAACTAATGTGTCAAAATGAGGGGCAAAACTGTGGAATGGTGGCCTGTTGAAGTAAGGTGAACATTGAGAAGCTAAGTGAAGAACTTTATGTAAGAGTGCAGTGCATTACTGAGACTGAAGAGGAAAGGGTCTTTCAAAGATTGAAGCAGCACGGTAGCATGGTGGTTAGCATAAATGCTTCACAGCTCCAGGGTCCCAGGTTTGATTCCCGGCTGGGTCACTGTCTGTGCGGAGTCTGCACGTCCTCCCCGTGTGTGCGTGGGTTTCCTCCGGGTGCTCCGGTTTCCCACAGTCCAAAGATGTGCGGGTTAGGTGGAGTGGCTATGCTAAATTGCCCTTAGTGTCCTAAAAAATATAAGGTTAATGGGGGTGGGGTTGTTGGGTTACTGGTATAGGGTGGATACGTTGACTTGAGTAGGGTGATCATTGCTCGGCACAACATTGAGGCTGAAGGGCCTGTTCTGTTATGTACTGTTCTATTCTATGAAGCAAAATCTGGGATTTTCTGAGTCTGCCTGTAGATGAATAAAAGGGAAGCAAGAAGGTTCAGGGATTTCAAGTTCTGTGGGAAAATTGAGTTGGAGTTGGAGCAGTGAATCTTCACTTTAACAAGAAGGAAGGAAGTAAAGATGGTGTCTGGGATTCTCCGAAATCCTAGCAAGTGTTGGCGCCGGCATAAACGCCGGAGTGGTGCACTGGTGCCCAGCGATTCAGGGGGCTAGCACCGTGCGAGAATGCTGCACGCTACTCCGGCGCCAATACATGGCCCTGCACTGCTAGCGCGGTCTATGCATGCACGCAATGGCCATCTCTGCGCCAGCACGTGCGCGTGATGGCTGTCTCTGCACTGGCGCATGTGCGTGGTGGCTTCTCCGCAGCGGCGCGCGCAACATGGCGGAGCCCTACAGCGCGCCCGTGCGGAAGGAGGTAGGCCTCCTCCAGATCGCGGGCGCCCGCCGATCGGTTGCCCCTGATTGCGGGCCTGGATGCTGTGGAGGCCCCCTCCCACCATGATGGCCACCATGGCCGCGGGTCTGAGCTCCCACCGGGTGGAACCAGGTTGGAACCACGCTAGCGGGAATTCGGCCGGCGAACGCGGAGAATTGCGGCGCCGCGTCGACCGCGCGAACGCAATTGCCGCCGATTCTCCAGTCGCTGAAGAATCACGTCCTAGCGTCGGAAATTTCCCACGTGACCGGCGATTCTCCGACCCGGCGTGGGCTTGGAGAATCCCGGCCCGCATTTTTGAAACTTCAGCCATTCATCCGTGCATTTTTTACCTCTAGACGTTGACTATTCTAATTCCTCCCCACCTTACTGGCCTCCCATATTCTACTCTCCCTCATCTTATGTTCATCAATGCTGTCCATGTCTTAAGTCTCACCAAATCATGTTCACCTGTCCTCCACTGTGCTTGTTGACCTTCACCGGCTCCCAGTTAAGCGAAGGTTCAATTTGAAAAAAAGCCAATCCTTCTTTTCAAATCCCCTTATGGCCTGAAAGGTCCCTATCTCTGTAAGTTCTTTCGAGCCTTACAACCCTCCAACATATCTGCGCTCTTATATTTCTGGCCCCTTTTGCACCTCCAGTTTTAATCAGTTCACTATTGGTGGCCACACCTTCAATGCCTCAGCCCAGAAGCTCAAAGGAAACTTAAAACATCAAAAAAATTTAATTAAAGGAGTTCATGAAATACTCCAATCCCTGTGGTGCCCACTGTGCACGAAAGACCTCAATGGTGCTGGCAGACACAGCCTACCCCTTTCCAGGCAGCGAATACAACCATGGTAGAGGGGCGGATGGTTGGGGTGGAGGACCCTGTTGACCGCCCCCCTGCTTGGATCTATTAGTGGCAATCTTGGCTAGGCCCAGGAGGAGTGTGTTTGTACAAGTAACCCAATCCTTGGGAACTTCTTAAATTTGCTGGTTCAAACAGAATCCTAACTGTCTTGAACAGTAGAAACATCTACTGATCATTTGGCTCCCACTTGCTGTAACTGATAGGAATTTTCAAACCTTGTCAAGGCAATACAAGAAACTGATTCGGAGGAGCACTGAGGTAGCAAGTAGACTTGTACATGATGGTGCCGAGTCAGGCCAATAAGTTGATATTTCAACATAGTGGAAGGGCTTTTTAGCCTTGAAAGAATTCCCTAAGTATCAAACTATTGTGAGGGACAGAAAAAAGAATTGGAGCTTTGCTTCCAATTAACCCAAAAAAGATCAGAGGGGCGAGGTTCAAAGTCATAGCTGGAATATATTGGCCCCTCCTCCAGGCGGGATCTTCTACT